>NC_064641.1:384851085-385154115 GCF_023864345.2 Schistocerca serialis cubense | reverse complement strand
TTTCACAGGTCAAGAATTAGCGTTGCAAATCTGTAGAAACAAAATCCTATAAATATAAGTGTCCAAAAAAAAAATATTCGTCAGCATTGTGATACAGTCACACATTTCATAACTCTTAAAGTACGTTTCTTGGTTTCCAACATCCTTTTCATAAATCAGAGTCCCTAAACACTACTCATTATTCCTTACCTCATTATACATATACATATTCGTCGACACTTCTTCAATATTTCATCGTGAGAAATACGTAGCATAATGAACATTCCTCAACAACATAATACACATCGTCATCGTAATAATAACATCATAAAACTTCAGTCAAATCTCAAAATCGTCGTAACTTCCTCCAATAATTTCTAAGCCTAAAAAGAATTCTCTGCTCATTTAAATAGTGTCAGCTGCCTCAAATGTACTTTAAAAATCATGATCCCTTTACCAAATACATCATTCAAAGCTCTCATAGTATCACAATGGTTCTGAAAAAATATTAACAGTTTACAAAGTACAGACAAACTACAGTTTCATAAGTGTGAGGTTATCCAACTGTGTAATTGCGTAAACATGTGTTACTGATGTAGTAAAATAAATGTTTGTCTCTCTCAGTTAAATGATCAGATAGCTGTGTAATTTGTGTGTTAGAGAAATATGGTACCGATGTGTAAAGTTGTATAAGCAAATACCATATTAGCTAGGGTTCCTTGTGCTTGCCAAACACATGGTACACAAAGTAGGCGTGTACCCCCCTGAGGATTAATATAATTATACCCTCAGGTGTTACAGATTACAGCAATGAAATGAAATGTATCACTGAAAACCTTTGTATCATTGTACTTCAAATATCTTTAAAAATAAATGTTTTAAGTACAAAATTAATCACTCAAATGCGTGTCCTGTAGCGCTAAATGTGCGTCTTGCTGTAAGATAATTCTGTGGAAGTGTCGTAATTATCGTCCTCCGAAAGCTAAGTTCTGCAGAAGTCAATGTACTTACCCCATCAGAAACGAAAGTGAAATGCTTTGTGTATAGATATCATAATTATTATGTACATTACTGTGATCAAGAAAATACTACTCTGTAAAGTATTGTTGTGCTAAGAAAAAGGCCCTCACATTGTAGCTTACAACTAAAACATGTTTTGCTTTCCAGAAGAATTCAGAAAAACTGTGCGGATATAAAACAGAAACACTGCAAAAGCAACATTGTAAATTGTCACTCATTAGTAGCGTCGTGATAAAATCGTGTAACTGTCACATAAACTAACACTGTGCCATCTGGTATCTCACAGAAAGCACATTAAATTCAGAATGTATTTTCAAATAAACCAAAATGTTGCATTAAAATCTCCTTAGCAGTACTGGTAAATGTTCTAAGTATGTGAGCCTTATAGTCGTTACGTAATCGTGCAACAAACAAGCAAGAATGTACACACACAATAACACTGTGACGTCTGTTCACTATAAGAATGCATTCGTCATTTCTGTTTCAAGAAGTTCTCTTGGTTCTTGACTGGATATTTCACTTCAAACATTGTTACATGTTAACAGATTCTAAATCTGACAAAGCATACTAGTAGCGTCAATTGAAAAGTTTTATGGCAAAGAAAAAAATTAAAAAGCAGATTATCTTTCCATAATCGGTTTTACATGTGTAATGTGGTACAATCTTTTACTCTTCAAAGTACTCAGAATTTCAGCTTGAACGCAATTATCATGCAGTATACGTCAGTAAAGAATACTGGAATTTTTCACAAGGTTAGCGTCTATGTTATTTTTCCCTGAGCCAGCGGCCGCACGCGGCTGCCTGCGGTGCGAGTCATTGTCTGTCCCTTTGTTGGCGCGCGTCGTTATTGGGATTAGGAGACCTAACTTCTACGAATTCGCCTTGCCGAGAGGGCCCAGCTCTGTTAGAATCCCGCCAGTTCTGATGAAATTCACGTCTGTCGTTTTGTCGGTAGTTTACATAGTTTCTTGTTTGTCGGTCATGTGGTGGAGAATTTCTGCCTGAATCGTAACTCTGCGCCGAACTGTTGCGTCTGAAGTTATTCTGCCTCCCTTGATAGTATTTATTTTGGTTCCCATATTGTCTGTTTCTCGTATTGTCTCTGTGATAGTCATTACCACAGAGAGGTGATCTTTCCCTGTAGTTATTACTACTCTGCCAACGGTTGTCATATGGGTGGTGTCTGTTTTGGTCACGATTTGCGTTGTAAGAATAGGCTTGTCGTGTCCAGTTATTGCTTCTGTCGTCACGGAATTGTGACGGATGTGACCTGTAATTGTTGTGTCCTTGTTTTCGCGTTCCGCGATTATCAGTGTCAATTTCCAATTCTTGTAACAGACCCTGAAATGCTTCAATGTCATCTTTGCAACGTCCTGCTAAAATAATATGTCGTAAATGTTCAGGCAATTTGAGTAAGCAAATGTGGATGAGTTCTGAGGGGCTGTATGGGTTTGAAAGATATTGATTCTTGTGCAACATGTCTTCAAAATATTTCACAAGACTGGAGAATTCAGATTGTTCGAAATGTTTCATCATTATGATGCCATGTTTTACGCGGTCTTGTGTGGCTTGAGACCAATATGCTGAGAGGAAGGCATGATAAAATTCTCCTTCACTGTGACAATCGTGAATGACCGATCGCATTCTTACAGCTGGTTCATTCTCTAAGTAGCCACACATAAATTCTAATCTGTGTTCTAACGACCAGTTGGGAGGAAAACAATGAGAGAATTGATTGAGCCATGCTTGTGGATGAATGTCGTTGCCTGAATTCTTAAATGTTTTGAATTTACGTGTAGTAATGAACAGCTTATAGTCAAAATCATCATGTCGGCGAGTCGCATATCGGTCATTTTTAGGTCGTGTCGGCCGTTCCATCTCGAAATTCGGTGCACATTGCCAGTTTCTTTCATAACTTCCGAAATGCCCTGTGTTATTATTTTGCGTCTTTTTCGTATTTCTAAGTCCCTCTTCCCGTGTTGGGGCGCGAGTGTCCTCTGAAATACGTAATTCTTGTATTACCTGTGTCAGCTGGTCTTGTACTTCCCGGATTTCTCTTTGGTGTTGTGTATTAATTTGATTCTGATTTTGTTTGAATTTCCTAATTTGTTCATACTCTTCTGTGTCAGTGAAGGCTACAGGTGTTGTGTCATTCAGATCATCATCTACCTTTGTAGATAAGTTAGTGAACTGATCTGAAAGTTCGGCTACTTTATCCGATAGTGTACTTATTTCCTCAGTGTGTTTTTCTGAACCAAGTTTCAGAGTATCTACTGTGTCCTTTAAGTTTTCCTGAGTTTTTGCAAGTTGCGTAACCGAATCGGTAGATGCAACTGAGTCAAATTTAGCTTGCAAGGTCTCATGATTTTCATGAACAATAGTTTGCAGTTCTTTTATGGCTGCTTCGTGATTCCGTAATGCATTTTCATGCCGCGAAAAAATAGGTTGAAAATGCTCACAAATTTGAGTTTTTACGTCATTACAGACCTTTTGACATTTCGATTCGATGTTATGTAACTCAGTGGTTAAATATTCACGTGTTTGTTCAAGTGTAGTGTCTAACTTTTGAAGATTTTGTCCCATTGCGTCTAACTGTTGCTGTGTTTGTCTCTGGTGTTGTTCCATTGTGTCTAACTTTTGAAGATTTTGTTCCATTGTGTCTAACTTTTCAAGCTTTTGTCCCATTTGTTGCATTAACTGTAATAACAATGCACTGGTGTCTGAAACATGTTCCTCAGTGCTTTTCGGCAGTGAATTTGCACCGGAAACATTCACATTTTGACAAGCGGAAAATGTGTCTTGACTCATTTGAGAAAACGGTGAGGACGCAAAACCTGAATCTACAGTATTTGCAAAATTGTGTCCTATCATTTCGGATTCCTAAGGCGAGCTGTTGCCGACCGATCGATCGATAATGCTTCCCTCTTCACTAACTGTTTCACTGTCCACGCCATTGTTTGACGCCCGCTCCATTTCCCTGTGCACAGTTACCAAATTACTGCTTTGAACATTAGTAAATTCATTACTCTGCGGCGCTGATAAGCTACGCTCGTCGTCACTATTATTTCTCAGTTTAGTTTGGAGCCTAGTGTTACGTTTTTCACACGCCATAATTGTCACAATATTTCACACGATAACACAGAAAAGCACAATTTGAAGTGCAAAAATAGGAGAACACATTAACATAGCACTGAAAATAATATCTAGTTAATTGCAAGCGTAACTGCGAAATACTTGGTGCAAATCTATATGTATGCCACAACTGTTTTACTGTACAACAATGAAAAGGCTACAACTACAAAGGAGATTCTCTCTACAATTACGCGCTAGCAATAAACAAAAGCTACACTGAATACACAAACTACAAGAAAAAATCAGAAGATTCCAGTGAGGTATCCTAGGCTAAGGGTCGACATATGAAACGTCCCCTTTGAACAATTCTACACGACTGTGCTTAACCTGACACACAATATTTTGTTAGCGCAACGCAATCTGACTTTCAAAATTCCCTACAAAAGAATGGCCCTGACTAACATCTACATCTACATCTACATCTACATCTATACTCCGCGAGCCACCTTACGGTGTGTGGCGGAGGGTACTTATTGTACCACTATCTGATCCCCCCTTCCCTGTTCCATTCACGAATTGTGCGTGGGAAGAACGACTGCTTGTAAGTCTCCGTATTTGCTCTAATTTCTCGGATCTTTTCGTTGTGATCATTACGCGAGATATATGTGGGCGGTAGTAATATGTTGCCCATCTCTTCCCGGAATGTGCTCTCTCGTAATTTCGATAATAAACCTCTCCGTATTGCGTAACGCCTTTCTTGAAGTGTCCGCCACTGGAGCTTGTTCAGCATCTCCGTAACGCTCTCGCGCTGACTAAATGTCCCCATGACGAATCGCGCTGCTTTTCGCTGGATCATGTCTATCTCTTCTATTAATCCAACCTGGTAAGGGTCCCATACTGATGAGCAATACTCAAGAATCGGACGAACAAGCGTTTTGTAAGCTACTTCTTTCGTCGATGAGTCACATTTTCTTAGAATTCTTCCTATGAATCTCAACCTGGCGCCTGCTTTTCCCACTATTTGTTTTATGTGATCATTCCACTTCAGATCGCTCCGGATAGTAACTCCTAAGTATTTTACGGTCGTTACCGCTTCCAATGATTTACCACCTATGGCATAATCGTACTGTAATGGATTTCTGCCCCTATGTATGCGCATTATATTACATTTATCTACGTTTAGGGAAAGCTGCCAGCTGTCGCACCATGCATTAATCCTCTGCAGGTCCTCCTGGAGTACGTACGAGTCTTCTGATGTTGCTACTTTCTTGTAGACAACCGTGTCATCTGCAAATAGCCTCACGGAGCTACCGATGTTGTCAACTAAGTCATTTATGTATATTGTAAACAATAAAGGTCCTATCACGCTTCCCTGCGGTACTCCCGAAATTACCTCTACATCTGCAGATTTTGAACCGTTAAGAATGACATGTTGTGTTCTTTCTTCTAGGAAATCCTGAATCCAATCACAAACCTGGTCCGATATTCCGTAAGCTCGTATTTTTTTCACTAAACGTAAATGCGGAACCGTATCAAATGCCTTCCTGAAGTCCAGGAATACGGCATCAATCTGCTCGCCAGTGTCTACGGCACTGTGAATTTCTTGGGCAAATAGGGCGAGCTGAGTTTCACATGATCTCTGTTTGCGGAATCCATGTTGGTTATGATGAAGGAGATTTGTATTATCTAAGAACGTCATAATACGAGAACACAAAACATGTTCCATTATTCTACAACAGATTGACGTAAGCGAAATAGGCCTATAATTATTCGCATCTGATTTATGACCCTTCTTGAAAATGGGAACGACCTGCGCTTTCTTCCAGTCGCTAGGTACTTTACGTTCTTCCAGCGATCTACGATAAATTGCTGATAGAAAGGGGGCAAGTTCTTTAGCATAATCACTGTAGAATCTTAAGGGTATCTCGTCTGGTCCGGATGCTTTTCCGCTACTAAGTGATAGCAGTTGTTTTTCAATTCCGATATCGTTTATTTCAATATTTTCCATTTTGGCGTCCGTGCGACGGCTGAAGTCAGGGACCGTGTTACGATTTTCCGCAGTGAAACAGTTTCGGAACACTGAATTCAGTATTTCTGCCTTTCTTCGGTCGTCCTCTGTTTCGGTTCCATCGTGGTCAACGAGTGACTGAATAGGGGATTTAGATCCGCTTACCGATTTTACATATGACCAAAACTTTTTAGGGTTCTTGTTTAGATTGTTTGCCAATGTTTTATGTTCGAATTCGTTGAATGCTTCTCTCATTGCTCTCTTTACGCTCTTTTTCGCTTCGTTCAGCTTTTCCTTATCAGCTATGATTCGACTACTCTTAAACCTATGATGAAGCTTTCTTTGTTTCCGTAGTACCTTTCGTACATGATTGTTATACCACGGTGGATCTTTCCCCTCGCTTTGGACCTTAGTCGGTACGAACTTATCTAAGGCGTACTGGACGATGTTTCTGAATTTTTTCCATTTTTGTTCCACATCCTCTTCCTCAGAAATGAACGTTTGATGGTGGTCACTCAGATATTCTGCGATTTGTGCCCTATCACTCTTGTTAAGCAAATATATTTTCCTTCCTTTCTTGGCATTTCTTATTACACTTGTAGTCATTGATGCAACCACTGACTTATGATCACTGATACCCTCTTCTACATTCACGGAGTCGAAAAGTTCCGGTCTATTTGTTGCTATGAGGTCTAAAACGTTAGCTTCACGAGTTGGTTCTCTAACTATCTGCTCGAAGTAATTCTCGGACAAGGCAGTCAGGATAATGTCACAAGAGTCTCTGTCCCTGGCTCCAGTTCTGATTGTGTGACTATCCCATTCTATACCTAGTAGATTGAAGTCTCCCCCTATTACAATAGTATGATCACGAAACTATACCTTTCACAAATCACTTACCTCACAAAAATCTTCGCTGCTCAAGCTACTGTAATATAGCAAGCGCCACTACTGCCAGCTAAATAAAAGATTCAAACTATGGAAGGCACTAACTACTGATAGGGATAGTTAGCAAATGAAAGAAATTAATAGAGAACAAACAATGTATTTACCTTGATATCATCATATATCAATATAGCAGTTCATGACAAATTACAAAACTCCGCCATCTCTCTCCCCACATCCACCACTGCTGGCGGCTCACCTCCAACTGCGCAACGCTACGCGCTGTTCACAGCCAGCTGCCTAACACTACAATGGCGAGTATTACAACAATGCAAAGCAGCCACAGACTGCACACAGCACAGCCAGTGATTTTCATACAGAGGTGGCGTTACCAATAAAAAACCTAAACAGCCTACTTACATAGAGAAAACATAAACAGCCTACTTACATACCTACATTTTTTTCCAAATTCTGTGGTTGCCCTTTTTAGAGATGTCCATTCCTCTTCAAATCTACTGCCTACAGAGCTGTTCCTTATTGCAGTATCTATAGCCTTAGGGAACTTCAAGCGTGTCTCGACACTCCTTAGTACTTCCGTGTCACACTTCTTTGCCTATTGATTCGTGCTGACTATTCCCTTAAACTTCAGCCTATTCTTCATCACTACTATATTGTGATCTGAGTCTATATCTGCTCCTGGGTACACCTTAAGACCCAGTATCTGATTTCGGTTTCTCTGTCTGAACGTAATGTAATGTAACTGAAATCTTCCCCTCTCACCCGGACTTTTCCAAGTATACTTCCTCCTCTTGTGATTCTTGAACAGAAAATTCGTTATTAATAGCTGAAATTTATTACAGAACTCAATTAGTCTTTCTCCTTTGTCAGTCCTTGTTCCAAACCCTTGTTCTCTAGTAACAATTTCTTTTTCTTCGTCCCAAACAACTGCATTCCAGTTCCCCATGACTATTAGATTTTCATTTCCCTTTATGTGCTTTATTACCATTCCGATATCCTGATATACTTTCTCTATCTCTTCATCTAGAGCTTGCCGTGTCGGCATGCACACCTGGACTACCGTTGTCAGTGTTGGTTTTCTGTCGATTCTGTTAAGAACAACCCTATCACTGAGCTATCCACAGTAGCATACTCTCTGACCTACCTTCCCATTCGCAACAAATCCTACTCCCATTATACTATTTTCTGCTGCTGTTGATATTATCCTGTACTCATCTAACCAGAAATCCTTGTTTTCTTTCCACTTCACTTCACTGACCCCTACCATATGTAGATTGAGCCTTTGCATTTCCCATTTCAGATTCTTTCCACTTCACTTCACTGACCCCTACCATATGTAGATTGAGCCTTTGCATTTCCCATTTCAGATTTCCTAGCTTCTCTACCACGTTCAAACTTCTGACGTTCCACACCCCGACTCGTAGAACGCTATCCTTTCGTTAGTTATTCAATCTTTTTCTCATGGTCACCTCCCCCTCGGCAGTCGGCTCCTGAAGAGCCACATGAGGGACTATTCGGAATCTTTTGCCAATGGAGAGATCATCATGACATTTTTCCAATTACAGGCCACATGTCCTGTGGATACACGTTATGCATCTTTAATGCAATGATTTCCATTGCCTTCTGCGTCCTCATGCCGTTGATCGTTGTTGATTATTCCGCCTTGAGGGGCAGTTTCCCATCCGAAGGACAAGAGACTGCCCTGAACCTCTGTCCGCTCCTTTTCCCTCTTTGACAAGGCCTTTGACATAATGAGGGTGACTTCTTAAGTCAGAAGTCTTCAGCCGACAATGCTGATTAATAATCAAAATTTAAGCTGTGGCACGTTTCGAACCTGGGGCTGACAACGTTTTGATTACGAAACAAAGACTTTACCCCTTTTTTTTTTAATCGTTGTGTTTGGTCGTCGCGGACGTCGCAAGACATCCTGTTCAAGTTCAGTGGTTGATCCTTCCACTCAGTTTTTTATTACAGAGGCCAACCTGCTCTCTGACCGAACACGCTGAGCTACCGTGCCGGCGACCCCTAGACCAAAGATGTGAGCTCTCGCTAACTCAATACGGGACGAAGCCACGGTTTTCCAGCGTCTATGGTCCAAGAGATTTGGTCACGAGCCCAAGAGAGGCGTTGCAGGCGATTTTAGCGAAGGCACTCGCGTCGCTCGTCTGCTGTCACAGACCATTAACGCCAATTTCGCCGCACTCTACCTATGGATACGTTCGTCGTATGTCCCGCTTTGATTTCTGTGGTTATTTAGTTAGTAGTGACAACACTTTGCAAACACCGCTGCACTCGGCCGTCAAGTGAAGGCCACCGACTACTGCGTTGTGAGTGGTGAGAGATAATTCCAGAAATTTGGTATTCTCGGCACACTCTTGACATTGTGGATCTCAGAATATTGAATTCCCTGACGATTTCCGAAATGGAATGTCCCATGCGTCTGGCTCCAGCTACCATTCCGCGTTCAAAGTGTCTTAATTACGTCGGAAATCTCATGTGGATCATCTGAGTACAAATGACAGCTTCGCCAACGCACTGCCCTTTTATTCCTTCTGTGCGCGATAATATCGCTATCCGCATATGTGCAAGTCATTATCCTATGACTTTTATCTTCTCAGTTTATTTGTTACATTCTTCGAAACTAAATTAGAACCAATCAAACAGAAGTGTCGCTCTGCGAGACGACTATTTAAGCCCGCGCCGCGATTGTAGCCGATAGTTCCAGCGTAGCCAGCCGCATTGGGGAGACATCGCCTGGACGACGCGCTGCCACGACCAACTCTACTCTTTGCCGTCACCGTGAACTGGGACTTTGCCAAACAGGACGCCGACGAGTGGAGAACTTGGAAAGTGTCGGACTTAGTGCTAGTATTACAAGCTTCAGTCACACAGACTTCAAAAGGATTGAGCCTGTGACCTTAATTTTTTTTTAAATTCAGTTTATCTGAGCAATCACTCATTCAAGGAAGTTCTTTTATTTCCTTGTTCTCCAGAAGTTAGTTATTGTATTTTTTATACCAAATCTGTGAAGTTATTTCTTTCGTTGCAAATAAAACTATTTAATGGTATACCTGGTGAACATTTCATGTGATATGACCAAATCAGCTCGAAAACTAGTTAATGGTACAACATATCGTTTCAAGACACACAGTCACTAAAGACATTAGCTGCCATTGGGCACTGCTTCATATCAATAGAGCAAGTAGAAAAGCTGGAACGCGATTCGAACTCAGGTCTCTTGCTTATTAGGCAGATACACAGGCCATTACACCACCTGGACTCAGTGGCCACCATGACTATGGTGACTACCTTAGCAGACCTCGAGTCAGACCAAACTCTCAACGTACACCATACGCTGTGGTGCAGTGTAATCCGTGTAGTTGTGGTGACCACTGTGTCTGGATGCTGTAGTGGTCACCACATCCACTTCGTAAGCAGGAGACTCATGTTTGAATCCTGGTCCATGACAAATTTTCAGATTTCCCCATTGTTACAAATCAATGCCCACTGGCAGCTAGTGTCTAATTCCTTTGTGTATTAATTCATAGTGGCTGCAGGATAAAACCTTTCTCTCCTTTTGGACATGTCCGAAAAAACAGACAACACCTATATCATATCAAATTCAAAAAGCGACTAGTTGTCTATACAGGGTGTTTTTGCTAAATGGGTACAAACTCCAGGAAACGATATGTGAGAGCATAAGGACCAGAAGAGGTCATACGACATATGCCTAGAAATGCGTTTCAAGGGAGTTACACCCACTTGAAAGTGAAGATAAAAGACCTTTTACAGTGTAGATTTCAGTGACTGAAAGCACACGTGTGAACTCACAAGACAACTGCTAATGTTTTGTCTGTCCTAGTGTTTGATTTCCTCACTCAACAGGGCAGTGATGATGGCACGCTCACACATCGCTACCAAGGGACACCAGTAGTGGGACAAGGTTGACACCTCCCCACTCTGCATTGTTGACGAATTTATTCAAGACGGCGGCCACAGACGTGACAACATTGCAGTGATGTCATGGCGGGAAGTTAAAATTTTGGTGGGAAAATAGGTCAATTGGCTACCTTCACTAAACTAACCCCCTCTGCTCCCCTCCCCTAATCTCCCCTCCCCCATCTGGAAATCGGTGGGAAAAGGACTCAGTCTGTGCGGTGATACTATAAAGAACAGATATAACTCTTTATTTTGCATGCATTGTTTTTTTTAACAATTTGAGTTGTCATAGGCAGTAGCTCCATCCAGTGTGTTCACCACGAGGTCCGGAGTCCAACTGACCTAGTTCACAGTACTGCCACCAGAGAGCGCTATTGTCCCTTCCCCTCTCCCCTCCCGTGACGTAATCCAAGATGCAGTTTGGGGGAAAATGGCGTGGAAAGTACTCCGTCTGTGTCTAGCTGCTGTACTGGGAGGACAGGCATAATTGTTTACTGTGTTCAGTGGATGAGACATCTGTGCTTGATAGGGAGCAGTATAGTAGCATTTGAGGACTGTGTCGATAGCATTGATATTTGGTGAAGACTAATATGGTCTAAATTACACTTTGGAACTCCTACTGAATAATGTGTGTGCTGTAAATGTAGATCATTCGATAAAAGTCCAGTCGAAGTTCAAGAGCTAAAACGTTCACCCACTCCGGTCTGCGGCCTCTTACATTGGACCAATGGACTCAAGCAGGCAACGTGTGGGGCCACCTGCTGCGCCAGCTTATGGCACGGTCACGCGGTAGCTGCTAAGCACTTCCTGTCGCATTGGAAATACCCGCGGCCTCCCCCATTCCCATCCTTGGCGCACGGATACCCTTTGTCGTTGAACACGAACTGCTTCACGAGTTATTGCGTCTTGTGTTGCGGAATACTGTCACATACGTAACTTGATATCACAGGAACTAAATGTACCACTGCACAAAGAGAGAGAGAGAGAGAGAGAGAGAGAGAGAGCTTTAAAGACGACGCAAGAATATTTAGACAATTACACATTTTGCCCCGAGGAATACCGGAACCACCACAGTTGAACACCAACTATAAAAGAAAAAGACAATGACACATCTGTGTAACCGTCCCCCGAAGCACTTAGCGCGCTTTTGTGGGAAAAACACTTGTCTTTCAGCATGAGCTGCTTGAGGAGTTACTAAATTCAACTGAATACATCTGTAAATACACATTCAAAAGGATCGATGCACAGTAGAGTACCTCAATTTTGCGATGTGTACCATCACTGACTAAAAAAAGATTGCGGCACACTTGTGAAACCTCTCAGTCTTCCTCCACTACTCTGGAATATTTGCGTGCATAAGAAAAATAGATTAAGTATTTAATGCCTCAATACATTTGCAAATGTTGTTTTGAACAATGTGTTTCAGATACACTCTCACACAAAACACTGCACTGCCTTCCCAGGTCCACATGGAACGGAAATACATTAGGGCAAAATATACTCAACAAAAAAAAACATCGCTTAAATAAATGAGCGTCGAAACTGTAAAGAAGATCCTGCAAAATATTGTTAAATACACTATCACCGTAGTTTGCTACAAGAAGCACGGTCATTAACAGGGGGCCTGCAAAGCGGCGGCACACGGAGTGTTTTGCAGAGTGGATGCCAGGGTTTTCCCAAGTGGATCCACGAGAAAACCGTGGATGGTACCAACTTGTCCCCCGCGCTCCGACCAGCGTTCACCTGCAGATGGGGTATAATGCCGCACTCCTGTTGGCTCCCTGGGTAAAATGGTGGGTGGAGGTGTCAGGCGTTATGTAAACCCTCGTCGTGGGGCACTGGCTCTCATTCTGCCTTCGTCAGTTATCAGCGTGTCTGATCGTGTGCTTGTCTGCATCCCCAGTCTTCCTTTGTCCGCTTGTGAGACATTCATTTGCATTAGAAGATGAAACGTTCAGCCAGTGACAGCATCAGCTGCGGTAGCAGCAAGCGCCTTCGCCAGGACAGTCTCCATGTAAGTTAGCTGTTCTAATCATTCAATGTACCTATGCCCCGTAATTTTAGTACCTATCACAGCACGTGTTTTAGTCCTAGTTAGCAGAAGCAAGCCTCGATATTTCCGAGTTCTTGAAAGACTTTTTGCTGTAATTTTAGTGTGTTACAAATTTTTATTCTGTAGCTGGTATTATAGCTCTTCTTTTTTTTCTTGTCTTATAGCCTTCATCCCTGAGATGCTGGCTGCTTTAGATCGGCAGCTGGAGGCAGAGAGGATAGTGCAGCAACAGCCTCCAGCAATATTAACAGAGTCGGCGCAACAGGAACGTAAGTGCATTTTCTTTCTATTCTTAACATTTGACTGTTAGAGAAAATATAATTATTTTTCATTCAAGTAATGTATTGTGGTTCTAATGATGGGGCTGCGGAAAGTTTTTACATTTCGTAACATGATGCATTCAGTTGTCTGAGAGAAATTCTTTGCTTTTCTAGATGTTCCTATGGGTGAGGTGACAGAGGGTTTTGTGTCGAGACAGACAGCCAGGAACGACCGATTCGTTCTTGTAAGTAGCAGAGTACGATTTTCAAATTTCCAAATTCAGTGTGTTTCATATAAATAAGTAATTTCAGTGAACTGGGGAATACGATTTTCTGTTTATATTTCAGTGAGTTAATGGAAACGATTTTCAGTCCGAATAAGAAATAATTACGTTTAATATCTTACTGTTGCAGGTAGCATCAGTGAGCATTATAAATGCCCCAAGGAGAGGGCGAAATACCGGAGTGGGTACATGAGATGGTAGCTGCTCCAGAGGAAGCTGAGAGGCAGAGCCATCTTGCCTTCTCGAGGGAGGATGATGAAATTCTGGGTTGGGCGCGAGAAACTGGAAAACCTGATTGAACTGTTCAACCATTGGACCCACATTATTATTCTGAAATAATGTTGTTATTTCTTTACAGCATATATACAGGGTGGTCCATTGATTGTGACCGGGCCAAATATCTCACGAAATAAGCGTCAAACGAAAAACTACAAAGAACGAAACTTGTCTAGCTTGAAGGGGGAAACCAGATGGCGCTATGGTTGGCCGCTAGATGGCGCTGCCATAGGTCAAATGTATATCAACTGTGTTTTTTTAAATACAAACCCCCATTTTTTATTACAAAATTTGTGTAGTACGTAAAGAAATATGAATGTTTTAGTTGGACCACTTTTTTCGCTTTGTGATAGATGGCGCTGTAATAGTCACAAACATATGGCTCACAATTTTAGACGAACAGTTGGTAACAGACAGGTTTTTTAAATTAAAATACAGAATGTAGGTACGTTTGAACATTTTATTTCGGTTGTTACAATGTGATACATGTACCTTCGTGAACTTATCATTCCTGAGAACGCATGCTGTTACAGCGTGATTACCTGTAAATACCACATTAATGCAATAAATCCTCAAAATGATATCCGTGCATTTGGCACTAAGTGTAATGACCGTCCTCTCGACAGCGATTAGTTCGCCTTCCGTAATGTTCGCACATGCATTGACAATTAGCTGACGCATGTTGTCAGGCGTTGACGGTGGATCACGACAGCAAATATCCTTCAACTTTGCCCACAGAAAGAAATCCGGGGACGTCAGATCCGGTGAACCTGCGGGCCATGGTATGATGCTTCGATGACCAATCCACCTGTCATGAAATTGCTATTCAATACCGCTTCAACCGCACGCGAGCTATGTGCCGGACATCCATCATGTTGGAAGTACATCGCCATTCTGTCATGCAGTGAAACATCTTGTAGTAACATCGGTAGAGCATTACGTAGGATATCAGCATACATTGCACCATTTACATTGCCATCGATAAAATGGGGGCCAATTATCCTTCCTCCCATAATGCCGCACCATACATTAACCCGCCAAGGTCGCTGATGTTCTACTTGTCGCAGCCATCGTGGATTTTCCGTTGCCCAATAGTGCATATTATGCCGGTTTACGTTACCGCTGTTGGTGAATGTCTCTTCGTCGCTAAATAGAACGCGTGCAAAAAATCTATCATCGTCCCGTAATTTCTCTTGTGCCCAGTGACAGAACTGTACACGACGTTCAAAGTCGTCGCCATGCAATTCCTGGTGCGTAGAAATAGGGTACGGGTGCAATCGATGTTGATGTATCATTCTCAACACCGACGTTTTTCAGATTCCTGGTTCAAATGGTTCTGAGCACTATGGGACTTAACATCTGTGGTCATCAGTCCCCTAGGACTTAGAACTACTTAAACCTAACTGACCTAAGGACATCACACACATCCATGCCCGAGGCAGGATTCGAACCTGCGACCGTAGCAGTCGCGCGGTTCCGAACTGCGCGCCTAGAACCGCTAGACCACCGCGGCGGGCTCAGATTTCTGATTCTCGCGCAATTCTCTGCTACTGATGTGCGGATTAGCCGCGACAGCAGCTAAAACACCTACTTGGGCATCATCAATTGTTACAGGTTGTGGTTGACGTTTCACATGTGGCTGAACGCTTCCTGTTTCCTTATCCGGCGAACAGTCCGGACTCTTTGATGATGTCGTCCAGGATACCGAGCAGCATACATAGAACACACCCGTTGGGCATTTTGATCACAATAGCCATACATCAACACGATATCGACCTTTTTCGCAATTGGTAAACGGTCCATTTTAACACCGGTAATGTATCACGAAGCAAATACCTCCGCACTGGCGGAATGTTACGTGATACCACGTACTTATACGTTTGTGACTGTTACAGAGCCATCTACACAAAGCGAAAAAAGGGGCCCAACTAAAACATTCATATTTCTTTACGTACTACACGAATATGTAATAAAAATGGGGGTTCCTATTTTTTAAAAAAACTTAGTTGATATCCGTTTGATCTATGGCAGCGCCATCTAGCGGGCCAACCATAGCGCCAGCGGGTTTCCCCCTTCAAGCTAGACAAGTTCCGTTCTTTGTAGTTTTTTTCGTTTGACGCTTATTTCGTGAGATATTTGGCCCGGTCACGAGCAATGGAGAAGTTGAGCGTTGCACCTGATTTTTTCCTTATTCGTATGTTACAGAGCCACCCCAGTCGCCATCACAACAGCTGACTGTGGCCCGAGTGCCTAAAGTGGTGGTTGCGGGGGTGGGATTGAAACGCACGCCCGAGCGGCATGCACTGCTGTGCAATGCGCCATTGGTGGCTGCACGGGGAGCATCCGCTGCGGCCACTCCAGCGCCTGTCCCTGCACCATGGTGTACCCCCTGGCGTGCATAGGCGGTTCAGTCGGAAGAAGAAGAACAGCAACGATCTCCCACCCGCCAGGCTGGCGGTAGTGAAGACCCTGGTATGCAGCAGCAGCATCGCCTGACATCTTCGCCGCAGCCAGGGTGTTTCTGCTGGCCCTCACTACCGCCATCTCCTCCTACTCTGGCTCTGACTGATCGCCCTCGTTGATATGTGTGCCTCGCTACATACCCCTATCCACCTCGTCGACAGGATGGATGTCATCATCATCCTGTAGTAGTAGTAGTGATAGAGAAGCGGGCGTTCCCTGTCCTGTCCTTTTAGTGAAGAACATCAGGTCTGTAACATCATACCACAGCTAGAATCCTTGGTGATTGCAGACTCCTTTGAGGAGCGAATCTCGTTCACGAGGGTCGAGAACCCGATTGGAGTGTACCGCAGTCCTGTTGGTTTTCTAATGGTGTCCCTTCCTATCATGGAAATGGAGCTCCCCAAAGTAGTCAATGATCCGCGGTCTCCCGCCATTAAGTGCAGTGCCGTGCTCTTTGGGGGGGAAATACTGTGATAATGCGGATCACGTCAATCGCCGAGAGGTCTCGTAAATCCACCTTGAGTGCTATAATAGCCCGGTTTTCCGAGACGGAAGTCAGAGGGTCAGCTAAAGCACTCAGCCGAATACTGGATATCCATACACATGTCTATGATCCGGTACATGGAGGGTTCGATCAGGCTTGTTTTGCATGGTCAGTCCTGGCTTGCGAGAGAAATTACAATTACAGAGATCGTCCTGAGCGTCTCAGTACATACCATGTAGGTGATGATATTCGTGGGTGTTACAACTTTGATGGTATCGAGTTCCCCATCAAGATCCAAGACATACCTAAATTTGAGGCGCAGAATACCAGAATATCGGTTATTTTCATGGCGTCGAGAAGAAAAGCATATCATTGGAGCAGGATAAGCATATTGTCGTCAGCCCCCTCAAAAATGGCTCTGAGCACTATGCGACTCAACTTCTGAGGTCATCAGTAGCCTAGAACTTAGAACTAATTAAACCTAACTAACCTAAGGACATCACACACATCCATGCCCGAGGCAGGATTCGAACCTGCGACCGTAGCGGTCGCTCGGTTCCAGACTGCAGCGCCTAGAACCGCACGGCCACTCCGGCCGGCTGCCCCCTCCATTTCTCAAAAGCTACCAGTGAGCGTGAGTTGCATGTAGACTTGCTACTCTTCTCTGATGGTGGTAATTATCACTATGTTTGGCTCAAAGATATATCCCGACTCCTTTGCAGACAATTGTCGAAAAAAGAACATAAAAAACAATTTGCTTAAGATGGCTGAATTATTTCTCCTCGGGAAAGTTATTAGCGGCACATCTAGTAGACTGAACTTCCAAGGACCTGGTATGTGTGTGTTATTATGCCTACCGAGGAAAACAAACTCATACAATTTAAAAATGTTAACCGTTAGGGCTGATGCCCATTTGTAGTGTACGCCCACTTTGAATGCCTCCTCACTCCTGTGACCCACTGCGAAGGTGACCCTGCTGCCTCACATACCATCTTTACAGATAAACATGTACCATATGTGGCAGCGTACCAAATTGTATTGTCCTATAATTCCAGTCTTAACTGCTACAAATCTTATGTCGGGGATAATCCTGAGGTTTGGCTGCTCACTGAGCTCGAAAAACATTCACGGGAGGTTGACAAGCTTTACAGTGACAAGTTTCCCATGACCATATCGAAGGAGAATGAAGATTTGTATAATAACGCTATTGACTGTCATATTTACAGGCTGCCGTCAGATAGAAAAGCGGAAACTCCTCGTAGGGGTCACTGTCATCTTATGTGGAATCTCCGTGGCGCAGTTCACAATAAATGCAATTCTAAATACCAAGGCACATACCCGTTTTCTTCCATAATTTAAGCGTGTATGACACTCACTTCCTAGTTGACCACTATGCTGATTTCGGCATGGAGAAAGATGAGGTCGCCGGCCGAGGTGGCCGAGCGGTTCTAGGCGCTTCAGTCTGCAACCGCGCGACAGCTACAGTCGCAGGTTCGAATCCTGCTTCGGGCATGGATGTGTGTGATGTCCTTAGGTTAGGTAGGTTTAAGTAGTTCTAAGTTCTAGGGGACTGATGACCTCAGATATTAAATCCCATAGTGCTCAGAGCCATTTGAACCATTTTTTTGTAAGATGAGGTCAATGTCCTACCTGAAGGCGTCGAGAAATACATTTAATTCTCCAAACGAATAACGCCAAGAATTACGCTTCACTTCCTTGATACTCAACGTTTTATGCAGGTGCCACTTCAGAAACTCGAAACTCGTTGAAACTCTACCTCGGGAGGATATGCATATCACCCGAGCTGCATTTCCTAACGAGGAAAAGTTTCAACTTGTGACTGGGAAAGGGGTTTTCTCATATGAGTATGTGGATAGTATGGCGAAACTCAGCGAAACCAGGCTACCCGACATAACTGCATTTTCCAGCAACCTTACAAGCGATGCTATATGAGATGCAGGGTATGAGCATGCTGTGAAATCTGGCGGGAATTCAGCATCTCCACTTTAGGAGAGTACACACGGCTTTTACATGGACACAGACATGCGCTTGCTTGCGGATGTTTTCGGGCAATTGGCTCTGAACACTATGGGACTTAACATCTGAGGTCATCAGTCCCCCAGAACTTAGGACTACTTAAACCTAACCAATCTAAGGACAGCACACACATCCATGCCCGAGGCAGGATTCGAACCTGCGACCGTAGCGGTCTCGCGGTTCCAGACTGAAGCGCCTAGAACCGCTCGGCCACCCCGGCCGGCTTTCGAGCAATTCCGAAGTCTTTGCGTGGCCACATATTCTCTGGATTCCGTCTTTTATTACACGGCATCTAGATTTTCTTGGGACGCAATGCTCAAGAAAACGAAGTGCAGTGTCGAATTATGGACCAACGCTGACATTGTAAGTAGCCTGTTTGTATGTTGGCAGCGCTATAGACTGTGTTAATATCGCTGACAGCGCTCTGTGCCCTTGGCAAGAGATTCTGTGGTTGGACGACCTAGCAGTCAGCGAGTGGATAGAGAAGTGTATGGACATATTTTTTCTTAGTGGAGATTCTGTGTTGGTAGGACAAACAATGTAAAGTGAGATGAAATTTCTTATTAAAAAATATGCAAGGAGAGATAAGATAATGGATGTATGGTGGTAATTGTTGTAGTCTGTGCTATGAAGATTTTCTGTGAGGTAAGTGACTTATGAAAAAGAGTTGGATTTCCACTATCAGGATTTGTGACTGAAATGAGTTTAGGCAATTAACAGATTTGGAGGTAGTTTATTAATCTTTAATTTCATATTTTTTGGATTGTATTATTGTTAGCATTTCTTGCAATTCAGGGACATTCTTTTGTGTTAATTCTTGGAAGTCATTTTGTTAATGTATAGCAATCAGATTGCGTTGGGCTTGTATATTGTGGGTAATAAATGAATAGGTTAAGTTTGAGTTGTCTTTGTCAGGGAAAATTCTGTTGGTCAGTGCTTAATATAAAAAATAATTAAAGAGTTAGTTTCATTAGAAACGAATGGGTTGGGCATTATGGTGTAAGAAAAAGCATTGCCAGACCAAATTTTAACCGGGTCACCATATTCAATAAGAAGTTTGTTGCTGTGGAGATGGCAAAGACTGCAGTAGAGTTTACGAAACCTATTTATGTAGATATGTGCATTCTAGACCTATCCAAACTTCACATATACCACTTTCATTATAATTTTGCAGAAACTCGTTTTGCAGATCCTAAATTAATCTATAGAGATACAATAGCTTAATCTATTGGGTGAAGAACTGCAAGCCATATGAAGTAATGAGGTACTGCAGTCATGAATTCGACATATCCTCATACACGGCCAATAATCCCTATGGTATTGTTCCACAGAACAAGAAGGTTATGGGCTTTATGAAGAAGAGGCGAATGGATTGCCAATTGTGGATTTTGTAGGCCTCCGATCAAAAATGTGTGCGTATCACACATTGCAAGGTGTCAACCAGAGGCGGGCTAAGGGTGTGCATCATATGGCATCGAGAGCCCTATCTATCGAAGATTATTTGTGGTGTCTGTACAGCAGTGTTCAAAGTGCTGCATCGTAGCCACTGCATATGGTATGGCAGACCAGTATTCGATCGAGAGGGCACGAGGTGTATACTTTGCTGCAGTTTAAAATAAGCCTGTCGCCTCATGACAGTAAAAGGGTTATTTGTGATTATGGGACTGAAACTCTCCCATACTCATACTACTCACTTGTAGGGAGAGAAGGGGTGGGGGACTCTGAATGAGAGAGAGAGAGGAAGTCTGCAGAGTAGTAGTATGACCCTTTTATCATAGTGTAAGTAACTATGTGTGTGTGTGTGTGTGTGTGTGTGTGTGTGTGTGTGTGTGTGTGTGTGTGTGTGTCTATCTGTGTGTGATGTGTAAATATTTATACACACACATAGACCATGGTGGTAAAAAAACAAAAAGAAAAAGTATATACACATGCACACCATGTGTATAAAAGAAAAGTTTAGAAAAGCATAAACAAAAAATATTAAAAAGCCATAAACAGAAAAAGATATCTGTATATCTATTTATTCATACATGATGTATGTGCAAACTGTAAATATCTATATCTACACACCATGTGCATCTTGTAAATAGAATAGTTTTTAAGTTCTTCACCTGCTACTAGCCATCCAAGTCAGAATATTTTTAAGTGTATATATGTATTTATATAGCTCACAGTCCATCAGAATTTTTATTGTAAAAACATTTGCTATTGGGGCTGTTGAAATTAGATTCTAAGTATGCACAGTCCATCAGGATTATCGTAAAAGCTATGCTACTGGGACTGTGGAGCTTAGTTGCAGTAAGGAAATCCACCTCCACGGTAGCTTTAGCATCGACTTATAAAAAAAGATTCCAGTGCTACTGGAAAAAAAATTGTAAAAAATTTTCTCGACCAGTGTTACTGGTGTATCGTGTAAGTTAAAAGAATCTCTGCATTGGAATAACAGAGTCAAATTGTACCTCAAGAATACTATATTGAACCTCAAGAACTACTTTCTACCTCAAGAATTATATTGTGCCTCAAGAACTATACTGTATTTGTGTTTGTGTGAACTGAATAAACGAAAAAATTCGTCACCGTACATCTTTGTTGTTATTTACAAAAAAAACTATCCCCTATTGCATTATATATATATATATATATATATATATATATATATATAACAACAAAGATGTACGATGATGAATTTTTTCGTTTATTCAGTTCACACAAACACAAATACAGTATAGTTCTTGAGGCACAATATAATTCTTGAGGTAGAAAGTAGTTCTTGAGGTTCAATATAGTATTCTTGAGGTACAATTTGACTCTGTTATTCCAATGCAGAGATTCTTTTAACTTACACGATACACCAGTAACACTGGTCGAGAAAATTTTTTACAATTTTTTTTCCAGTAGCACTGGAATCTTTTTTTATAAGTCTATGCTAAAGCTACCGTGGAGGTGGATTTCCTTATTGCAACTAAGCTCCACAGTCCCAGTAGCATAGCTTTTACAATAATCCTGATATATATATATATATATATATATATATATATATATATATATCAAGGCAGTGCAAGTCACAAATAACATTACTTTTTCCTGAAGATGAGACCTATTAAGGAGATGAAGTTTAAGATGGTAGATAATAAAATACATAGAATGATTGCATGGAATTTGTCTATCCTGCAGCACGAATTGGGTTATCAGAGTAAGAGGCACGTGACCAAATCCGCTTCAAAAGACATATGGAAACATGTCTAAAATTACATCTCCTGTGCTTGAAGAAAACCACAGACATAGTATCTGGTTAAAAATGTACAGAGTCAAAGTGCGAAAAGATTGAAAGCAGAACACAGAGGTTGTGAAGGAAAAATTCATTTATTTCTCACCCAACATAAAAGTAATTTTACATTTTCATAAACAGGCACAGCAACATTATTTTCACATATACATTATTCGTCTTGATCGATGGAGAGCAGGATACCCATAGAATTCCAGGTCTTGAATAGCAACAGACTTGAAGACTCGATGCATCGATAAGATCTTCTCCTTCCCCTTCACGTAGATGATGGTATCCGTGTGGTAAAATACTCGAGGCAGCGTCACCATATCTTCATAGGGTACACCTGGATCATCCCAGTGAATTCCATCACAATTTTAAAAGACCTCGGTGAAGCAATATTTGCTGAGAATGTCTCTATTATTCCTGCATCTTTAAATATGAACTGTCTACACTCACCATCATAGAAATCCTGAGCGCCAGCAATGACGTTCACAGCTTGAGATGCCTTGGAATGCTCTAGGTATGGCACAGCACCTGTTCGTTTATACAGCTCGTTACACAACAGCGCTGAGCAGGCAGTAGTTGATCACACAGTCATTCACAACTAGAGCATGCACGGCAGAGTGTTCTGAGAAATTTGCTGAAGATTTAAATTCAATTTGTACATCTATAGGTTCTGTTTTAATTACCTTGTTCTTTTTTGAGCAATCTATTATGATGATCAGTGATAGCTCCTTGAACTACTGTGGACTGAATAGGCCCCCTCCTCCTTCTTCTTCAGCACTTTCATAGTAAGAAACATGAAACCTTGCATACATGTCAAGTGCTAGACTGAATACATTTTCATCCCACTGCAGGTGTAAATTGTTATATGGGTAGAATTCTTATTTGAGTTAGACTTCGGCATTATTTAACTTGCAGTTGTCTAACACAGTGGATTCATTTGCTGTATTCCCTCTTCTATCAGTCTGAAACGCAATTATGATGAATCTAGGCGCCTCTAGCTGCGAAGAAGTTTTAATAGCCCATGTTTGTCTGCTTGCAGTTGGTAGCACCATGCAAGAGCGAAATATTAGAGATAGAAGTGTACCAGAAATCAAGGCTTTTGAAAGCTTCAAACGCTACACTGATATGAGGCATTTTCCATATTGTCTTGCTGATTGTGGTCATATGCTCCTCGTAAGTTCCTTGAATGTATGAGTTATTATCCGTCACACCCTGTACCAGAATGAGTTCCTGTTTAGCATTCATAATAATCTGCCCAATTCCCTGAAAGTAGCCTATAAGCATTTTTAAAGGTATGCATGCGGTACGTCTATCCACCGGATCGTCTATGAATCATCCCACATTTTCTAAACCATTCAAATCCGTGGGTGATGCAGTGACTTATGTTTTAAGGGTTGACATTATGATGACATTACGTGTACAGTCGACCTCAGACCCACTGAGTTCACAGTGTATCTCTTGAAAAAGGAATGCTAAAGCATACGTGTAAGCTTGGACCCCACTGTATCGCTGCTGTCGGTTTACTTCAGTGACCCCTCCAAATATATGAAAATCTTACATGGAAGTGTCAGCGCATCTTGGTGATTAATGACATCCTAATTTCATCATTCTTGTTGAATGTGGTTGAAGCGTACTGCTTATGAGAGAAGTATTCCTGACGTATAATTCGCTCATCATACTCTACTACACTGGATATACTGAGTGAGGACCTCATTGCGAGGTTTCAAGTCAAGTGATTTCAGAAACTCATAGTTCGCAAGTGTTATCACTTTGCGGTTAAGCAGCGAAGTGACGTGCTGTGGACTGCATGCACTGGTTTTATATCGTATGCCCATCCTGCCTTAGATGTAATCATACAATGATTTCCCCACCACGAAAGTCAACAAGTTGATTATTCTGGTCCACAATCAGCAAATCCAAATAGTCCAGTGTCTGAACTTCACTGGAAAGTATATTGCATTGGTAGGAGTCTCAACAATCTTATGCTCTGTTGCAACTGAGGGGAAGGATCCATAAATATTATGAATCAGACTGTCGTTAAAATAGTAGTTCGTTGCAATGTTACACTCGACGCGGATTGTGCTGACGGGCAGTATGTCCAGAGTCTGATCTGATTGTAAAATTTACTTGGATCCTTCTTCAAAACCTGCCCTTTTGTGATACCCAGTAGGCGCCCTATTGAACTTTTCTGGCTAAAATCAATCATTGCATTTACAGTCCTTATTTCAGATTTAAGTGTATCGATGTTTGCACATAGCTCAATACTTTTTCCAGACTGTTTGAAGATTTCGTTTAAATGGTCACTATCGTACGTACCAGGTTCTATTTCCACAGTGTCTTTATCACCATTAATATCCAGATGCAGTTTGCTGTTAGTCTGGGTGATATTTAGGATGCTGTTGTAAGTCTCCAATCCAATCAATGCAATACTCCATTCACCAACGCTCAAATCAATTAGAGGGATGTAATTTGCACGTGATACAGACAATCGTTCTTTTAAAGTCAACGTATATGACATTATTGCATCTGACTCTCAACTGATGAAGGAATGTTTAAAGTTCTTCCTTATAAAGGTATATTCTGCTTCTTCTTCTTCTTTCTAAACGTCAAGAAAAACATGATGCATAGATGTCCACAGAGGTGTGTATTAAAGTCCTGATAACGCCGAAAATTGTAGAACACATGTCTTCCGCGAGTGAACTATCGTTGTGATTCTTCTTGCGATTGCAGGTCACCAAATGAGTCGAAATAGTGGACAGTATCTGCATTCTTCAAAACATATGACACCCAGTGGGTGCCGGGACATCCAGCGACATCTAAATTCACAATACCACATTCCCCAGTTTCCCCCATAGTCGTCAGTAAAGTATCCCACACAAACACACCACAGAATCTTGGTCGTTGAATTTTTTTCTAACAAGACGATCAGTATTTGTGAGTGGCCGATTTGGTAGGACTGATAATGGTTTTTTTTATTTGTGAATAGACCAAACCCTTTCCTGTACGGTTTCAAGTATAGTCCTTTTCTGATGGCTGTGGCTCCATCGTGTGGATGTCTTCTTGCCTCTTCTAAGTGCGCTTGGGAGTTTTGCGCGTTCTTGACTGTTCGAGCAATAGCTGCAGCACCACTAGCGAGAAACCCTACCGTCGTGAGTGCGGAGAGGGCTGTGTTGAGGAATGGAAGAAAACCACCAGCCGTCTTGGGTATTGGCAGGACTTGAGGTGCTTTAACCGAACATCTTCTTCTTCCTTTACCTTTATGCTTTAGTGCGTTTTTAGCTACATAAATCGCGATCAGTATGCGGTTCTTCAAACAGCTCTGCTTCTCACCCTTCTTCTTCTTGCTCAGTGCACAACGTGCGGCATTTATAACTCGCTTGAAATTCATCACTCTAACCCCAACTTAATTTTTTCATGCATGGTTTTATCAGCTACAGATACTGCAATGCGTTGACCAATACCAACATCCTTTCTTCTGCGTGTCGTCTTAGCCTTATCAGCTAAAATCCTATCTGCAGTGTGACGGCCTGGGAGATCTTTATTTCCAGCGAATGCAATGTCGTGTTCCATACACGATTCGTCGAGCAGATTAACCCCCTTGACACATCGTGCTATGCGTTTCTGAAGCTTTGTTCCAGGTCCACAGTAGTTACATCCCGGAATGCGTAATTCCACTGGTAATTTGTGTGGAATACTATCACCTCCCCCTCCCCTCCCCCCCCCCATGAACCATGGACCTTGCTGTTGGTGGGGAGGCTTGTTGTCTCAACGATACAGATAGCCGTACCGTAGGTGCAACCACAACGGAGGGGTATCTGTTGAGAGGTCAGACAAACGTGTGGTTCCTGAAGAAGGGCAGCAGCCTTTTCAGTAGTTGCAGGGGCAACAGTCTGGATGATTGACTGATCTGGCCTTGTAACACTAACCAAAATGGCCTTGCTGTGTTGGTACTGTGAACGGCTGAAAGCAAGGGGAAACTACAGCCGTAATTTTTCCCGAGGGCATGCAGCTTTACTGTATGGTTAAATGATGATGGCGTCCTCTTGGGTAAAATATTCCGCAGATAAAATAGTCCCCCATTTGGATCTCCAGGCGGGGCCTACTCAAGAGGACGTCGTTATCAGGAGAAAGAAAACTGGCGTTCTACGGATCGGAGCGTGGAATGTCAGATCCCTTAATTGGGCAGGTAGGTTAGAAAATTTAAAAAGAGAAATGGAGAGGTTACAGTTACATATAGTGGGAATTAGTGAAGTTCAGTGGCAGAAAGAACAAGACTTTTGGTCAGGTGAATACAGGGTTATAAATACAAAATCTAATAGAGGTAATGCAGGAGTAGGTTTAATAATGAATAAAAAAATAGGAGTGCAGATAAGCTACTACAAACAGCATAGTGAACGTATTATTGTGGCCAAGACAGACACGAAGCCCACGCCTACCACATAGTACAAGTTTATATGCAACTAGCTCTGCAGATGACGAAGAAATTGAAGAAATGTATGATGAGATAAAAGAAATTATTCAGGTAGCGAAGGCAGACGAAAATTTAATAGTCGTGGGTGACTGGAATTCGAGAGTAGGAAAAGGGAGAGAAGGAAACATAGTAGGTGAAAATGGATTGGGGGTAAAAAATGAAAGAGGAAGCCGTCTGGTAGAATTTTGCACAGAGCATAACTTAATCAAAGCTAACACTTGGTTCAAGAATCATAAAAGAAGGTTGTATACATGGAAGAATCCTGGAGATACTAAAAGGTATCTGATAGATTATGTAATGGTAAGACAGAGATTTAGGAACCAGGTTTTAAATTGTAAGACATTTCCAGGGGCAGCTAACACTTGGTTCAAGAATCATGAAAGAAGGTTGTATACATGGAAGAATCCTGGAGATACTAAAGGGCATCTGATAGATTATATAATGGTAAGACAGAGATTTAGGAACCAGGTTTTAAATTGTAAGACATTTCCAGGGGATGATGTGGACTCTGACCACAATCTATTGATTATGAACTGTAGATTAAAACTGAAGAAATTGCAAAAAGGTGGGAATTTAAGGAGATGGGACCTGGATAAAATGACTAAACCAGAGGTTGTACAGAGTTTCAGGGAGAGCATAGGGAACAATTGGCAGGAATGGGGGAAAGAAATACAGTAGAAGAAGAATGGGTAGCTCTGAGGGATGAAGAAGTGAAGGCAGCAGAGGATCAAGTAGGTAAGAAGATGAGGGTTAGTAGAAATCCTTGGGTAACAGAAGAAATATTGAATTTAATTGATGAAAGGAGAAAATTGAAAAATGCGGTAAATGAAGCAGGCAAAAAGGAATACAAACGTCTCAAAAATGAGATCGACAGGAAATGCAAAATGGCTAAGCACGTATGGGTAGAGGACAAATGTAAGGATGTAGAGGCTTATCTCACTAGGGGTAAGATAGATACTGCCTACAGGAAAATTAAAGAGAGCTTTGGAGAAAAGAGAGCCACTTGTATGAATATCAAGAACTCAGATGGAAACCCAGTTCTAAGCAAAGAAAGTAAAGCAGACAGGTGGAAGGAGTATATAGAGGGTCTATACAAGGGCGATGTACTTGAGGACAATATTATGGAAATGGAAAAGGATGTAGATGAAGATGAAATGGGAGATACGATACTGCGTGAAGAGTTTGACAGAGCACTGAAAGACCTGAGTCGAAACAAGGCCCCAGGAGTAGACAACATTCCATTAGAACTACTGACGGCCTTGGGAGAGCCAGTCCTGGTAAAACTCTACCATCTGATGAGCAAGATGTATGAAACAGGCGAAATACCCTCAGACTTCAAGAAGAATATAATTTCCAATCTCAAAGAAAGCAAGGGTTGACAGATGTGAAAATTACCTAACTATCAGTTTAATAATCCACGGCTCCAAAATACTAACAGGAATTCTTTACAGACGGATGGAAAAACTGGTAGAAGTCGACCTTGGGGAAGATCAGTTTGGATTCCGCAGAAATGTTGGAACGTGTGAGGCAATACTGACCCCCTACGACTTATCTTAGAAAATAGATTAAGGAAAGGCAAACCTACGTTTCTAGCATTTGTAGACTTAGAGAAAGCTTTTGACAACGTTGACTAGAATACTCTTTTTCAAATTCTGAATGTGGCGGGGATAAAACACAGGGAGCGAAAGGCTATTTACAATTTGTACAGAAACCAGATGGCAGTTATGAGAGTCGAGGGGCATGAAATGGAAGCAGTGGTTGGGAAGGGAGTAAGACAGGGTTGTAGCCTCTCCCCGATGTTATTCAATCTGTATATTGAGCAAGCAGTAAAGGAAACAAAAGAAAAATTAAGAGTAGGTATTAAAATCCAGGGAGAAGAAATAAAAACTTTGAGATTCGCCGATGACATTGTAATTCTGTCAGAGACAGCAAAGGACTTGGACGAGCGGTTGGACGGAATGGACAGTGTCTTGAAAGGAGGATATAAGATGAACATCAACAAAAGCAAAACGAGGATAATGGAATGTAGTCGAATTAAGTCGGGTGATGCTGAGGGAATTAGATTAGGAAATGAGACACGTAAAGTAGTAAAGGAGTTTTGCTATTTGGGGAGCAAAATAACTGATGATGGTAGAAGTAGAGAGGATATGAAATGTGGACTGGCAATGGCAAGGAAAGCGTTTCTGAAGAAGAGAAATTTGTTAACGTCGAGTATAGATTTAAGTGTCAGGAAGTCGTTTCTGAAAGTATTTGTATGGAATGTAGCCATGCATGGAAGTGAAACATGGGCGATAAGTAGTTTGGACTAGAAGAGAATAGAAGCTTTCGAAATGTGGTGCTACAGAAGAATGTTGACGATTAGGCGTGTAGATCAGGTAACTAATGAGGAGGTATTGAATAGGATTGGGGAGAAGAGAAGTTTGTGGCACAACTTTACTAGAAGAAGGGATCGGTTGGTAGGACATGTTCTGAGGCATCAAGGGATCACAAATTTAGCAATTGAGGGCAGCGTGGAGGGTAAAAATCGTAGAGGGAGACCAAGAGATGAATACACTAAGCCGATTCAGAAGGATGTAGGTTGCAGTAGGTAGTGGGAGTTGAAGGAGCTTGCACAGGATAGAGTAGCATGGAGAGCTGCATCAAAGCAGTCTCAGGACTGAAGACCACAACAACAACAACCATCACCTCCTCTAATACGTCTCCTAACAGGCATGTTATGCTACTGCAGTGGTTGTGGACCGTGCATCAGATTATGTAGAAAATCGTTAGCATCAATCCAACTGTTTTGTGCTGCAAGAAAACCAAGCCCTTAGACTACTGCTCTATTTCCCCGACGTCTTATGACTCTCTCCATGATAAACACACCCGATTCTGAGCTTTTCTGCAACTCCTCGGTGTAGAAGCAACGTGCAGTTTCTTTACCTTTACTATCCTTCAAAATATAAATTCTAGGATTCGTTCTTTGCACCTTTCAATCTGTGAATATCTCTGTTGACCACTGCGGTACGTACAATTTCTCAAAAGCTGTTTTGTGTTTTGAGATAAGTATCAAATCACCTACATTAAATTTCTGTTTGCGTGGACCCAACATTTTAATGCGATAGTACACCGTATACGTTATCAAGAACATCTATTGGTCTCATTTTTATTGTGCTATGTTTGGTTCGATTATACTACGTATTTATTTCTGGGAGAGTATATGTCCATTTGTATGAGCCATGAAGATTAAAATGAATCCACATATAACCTTTCATTGTTCTGTTCAGATGCTCCACGGTATTTGCCTTCAGGTGGGTGAATGTTGAGTAGTGGTGTATTTCACAGCGCTGCATCACGGTCTTGAAATACCTATTGGAAAATTCTCCACTGTGATCGGTCTGGAGGTTGTCTGGGCATCGATTCGTCCCTGTCTGTAGCAAACGCTGAAACACATTTGCAACATTTCTACTTGTCTTTGTTTTAACAGGTAATACCTAGGTAAATTTGGAGTACGTATCAATAACCATTAAAATATCTTCGAATCCACTGTTCTCATGTGAATATTCCCTCGTATCTACAAGATCAGCCTGCCAAAAGTCATCCAAACTTTAATCATAATATGCTTACAAGGGCATATTTTGCCTGCTGGTTTGTGCAGTTCTCAAACTATTGTCTTCATACTTATCTGAGGACACCTCTCTCTCTGAGGTCAGAGATTATTGAAACAGCCTCATTCGAATGAGCTGTGTTGCTGCAGCAGCTGATGCCATCAGCAGCCACAGTCGATCCATTAGCTCGTTGGGGTCGTCATAATATATACACTGCGGGATTCAATTGTTCACACCTTTATGCTCAATGTCAGTACCATCGCCGCTGCTGCCGCAGTTGTTGTTGTTTTCACCATCAAGTATTTGTTTTATAATGGTTTTATTTTTCTTGTTGTTCAGGCTTTTTGCGATTTTATGTACATCAGTCAAAAGCTGTATTTCAAGGTACATTTCCCTATCACGAACTGAATAATTTATAGCTTTCTATGTGAGTATTAGGAAAATAAGCTTCATTAACCCAGGTGTTCTCTCATACCGCCCATCTCCAATCTGTATTGTTTCATCAGTTACATTTATAGGATGCATGCCCAATATGTACTTTCTCCCCCTGCTAACGCCGAATGTTGTATCTATCTGACCAGGGAGGTGAGGAATAATGAATTCGTCAATCTTAACGTCTTCGTTATAGTGGGGTTTTGTTTTTGCTGAGAGAGTTTCAGCAACCGGATTAAAGGTCTCTCTTAGTGTTTGCTGTCGATCCATATGCCCTAATCTTAGCAACCGTAATTTCTCTCGAACGGTTTTCACCGCTTTAATGACTTTCTGCTTCATTGACATCTCGGGGTATACTAATCAGACGTCTCCACAGCGTGGGGCTTTACGTATCCGCTCTTCTTCCTCTTATTATGTGCTTGTTCCTTATTCTCAACAAGGAGCTCTACATCTATTTTCCCCTCAATAACCTCGACGTTTTCAAGTAAATCGGTTACTTTCTTACCGATTTCATTACCTAACTCATTTAATGCATTGATCATTCTCAGAAGAGACTGGTAATACGTCTCTAGCTCCCTGTGCTTACCTACAACTTTATGCACAATAGCCTGAATTTTCACATCCATGTACAAGTGAATGTTCTGTCTGTGTACACCCATTCTCTTGGGTTGAGAGCTATATATGTGCGCTAATTTGTCCACAGTGCAGCGTATACTGATGTACTCAGCTCTCTTACCAGGATGTATGTACAGAAACTCTTGATATTTTCGCCTGTACCTATCATCAATGAGTTTTCTTATTTCACCAATAACGAGAAAGCCATACTGTGGATAAGTCCAGCAATCAGCATACATCTGTACAAAATTACTGAACGACATGTCAGTTCCTATGTATGCATAGTGTATGTGTTTTAAATTTAGATTGTCTTGTTTGAAGGCTATAATGAGGTTTCATTATCCCTAACCATCTGTTTTGGGATTATGGAATATGTTTGGCTTAGAAAAAGTACTTCAGCACCCATTCGACAACTGAAGCAGAAATATTTTCGAATTTGGTCCTGGTTTTCCACAACAATATCGCCAAATGTGAAGACAGTGTTTGGCTTCGTTTTTTTCAGGTGGGGGGATGTCACTACTTTCACTAAATGTCGTGTATGTAACACCATCTACACCATGCAATATCTCCTATAACAGCTGATACTTGGGCTGAAACAGTGTTTTTGAGAACAGACAAAAATGTTCAAATCAGACTCCATCTGCATGTATTAGGCAGCATCATGAGGACATTAAAGTTGCCCCAGTTTGACGTACCTACAATAATTGCTTGTATATTATCAGGAAGGAGTATTCCATTCTTCTTCCTCTTCAGGTCTTCTTTTGCGTCTTCATAGGACCAGTCACCGACAACAAAGTCCTTGTGATGTTTTACCCACCCTCCCATGACACTGACTGCATCAGGTACTGACAAGCAGTTGGCGTATATAGAAAGATACACTTGTAAGGATGGTAATAGTATGTGTAGCCACTGTTGCTCCATCACCTAACCAACTGAGCTATATTGTCTACACAGAGAAATCATCTATATATTTTACTCATGAAGAGTAACTTTGTCATTCATTTTGTCAGTGACTGGTGAGGAGATGTTTGTGGCAATTGTCTGCTGCTGCATCATTATAGGTGTAGCATTGAAAATAATGATATTAATAAGTGTAATACTTGGACTACAATGAGAGAGGTATGAAATAAAACATAAACATAGTTTTAGATTATATATACATACATTATACATCAGATACAGTATCAGACTCATTCTATATCTTCTTCTTTGCTCCTGTACAGCGTTTCCCAAGCAAAGTTTTTGATATGCAATGAATTCAGCACGTACCTCCTTCAAACGAATGAGTGCCTCACAATACTCAGGTTTTTCACACACACGTTTAACCTGTTGCTCTTTTGATTCTGGGTTCGTGTGCAAACAAATGTACTGCTCCAAATCATCAACATGTACACTATGCACACGTAAGAAGTTTACAGAATCTTTGTATGCTGAGTCTATGTTGGGCAACCAATGACTTAGTCTCTCCAATGCAAGGTGTAGCACAGTAACCAGATCTTATAAATTCATAACTGAGGCATGCCCGATTTCACATCTAGTGCAGAGACATCATACCCTGTTGTAATAGGTAGTGTCACACCAGTAAGACGAATGCCTGGAGGGGCGGGGGGGGGGGGTATGAGTTGCATATTACTTTGTAATCATCTGCTGATTGATGTAGCACTCTGCACGATATATTTTGTCCCAGTCAAACTCAGAAATAGGCACTTTATTTCGATTCATTTTCACAGGCAAGTCCCAGTCATGATGTGCTTCTACACCCAAATGTACACGTTTCGTTCCACTGGGAGTTAATTTGTACATAGAACTGGATACCTTCTTATCCACAGCAACTGCATTCTGTGCCTGCACTAGCACAGGGATGTACTGCTAGGATGGATCATATGTCAGTGACCAGTATTGTCCTCCATCTTGCTGGCCAGTGGAGGTAGCACAATTGACCTATTTTCACGCCAAAATTTGAACTTCACACCATGGTGTCATTGTGGCATTACCACATCTATGGCCGCCATCTTGGATCCTCCATCTTGGCTAGATATGGCAACATAGTGGGCTGGTGCATCCCTTGTCCCACTATTGACAGCCTGTTCACTGCTGTTGCTGACTCATGCCAGTGTGAACTATCGTTTATTCTAACGCTGAGAGTCAATGACCTGGTATACCAACCAAGAATGTGGTCTTTACATATGGTTAGGCAAATGACAAAGTGTGAGTGGCAGCATAACAGTACTAAGAAAAGTATTCTTGCTGACAGCTACCGCACCGTAAACTATTTGCAACTCCTTAGAATATTACTCTTTTATCAGTACTAGGTAGATAGCCCAGCAGCATGGGGAGATCCAGATGACCACATGCACCATTCTTCATGACAACTACCACTATCTATATCATTTATAATTCATGCAGGCCTTATTACCTATGGACTCGCATCTGCAGTGACGGTTTTGTCGCTAGTTTGTCAGACATGCCACCTCAGTGCTGGGATTTCTGTCTCTTAAAACGCGTTTAAAATTTTTAAATAACAATGGAAAGCAATTTTGTGAAACCTGATAGACGAAACCTTCCTAAACTTCATGTATTTACGACTTACGCCCACATCATTTGGCAACAAAATCAGCCTGCGTCTCTCTTGATTGGAATTATGTGAATAAATCGCTGAATGCATGTTGGTTGTAACAGCCAAGCAGTAGGCATTTAGCCGTGACATTGCTCGGACGCACAGTCCACTGAGCAGCACTCTGTATGTGTGTTTGTTTACTTGCTGTGCGAGGTTCTACATTCGTTCTTGTGATTTAGAGCTCTCATTAGATATGCCGTTCTCTTACTGCCAGGCAATGGTGAAACTCACATTCGATAATTCCTACACAGGTCCAAAGGCTTATGAAATCAAACAGTCTTTGAGAGACAATATGAATGTCGATCCCCATGAGCTGATAGGCATCCATCTCTCTATCACTTCCAGTCCAGTCTGTCTCAAGATGAAGAACTAAGAAGCATGTGACAACCTAGTCCAACGTTCCACCAACAGCTACTGGTTTCACCATAGAGATGGTAAAGTCAGCATGGTAACCATGGACAACGTGGGTATGGGAGTGGGTGCTGTGTGCATATTCGAACTGCCATTTGAAGTCCTGGTCGCGCTTGTCACTGACATGTTATGGCCATATGGCATGGTTCTAAGCTAAATGGAAGAGAAGTGGAACACCTTGAAACCTATCGCATTTTCAATGGCGTCAGACAGGTATGCATCGAACTCTGCAAACACATGCCAGTGTCCATGTTCATCGGCAGTTGCCGAGCCATCATTATTTATGACAGACAGCCATGGACATGTGCCAGCTGTTTACAAGAAGGCCATGTCCAATAAAACAACCTCCAGCGCCACCTTGTCCAGCTGCCACGTCCAGAGCCAGTATAGACAGCAGTACTGCCCGCATTACCGATTATGTACATGGAAACGGTGCAGCCAGTGTGCATGGGGGCTGCACCCATGCTGCAGAGTCCCATGTGACGGCTGCCGGCGACGTCACTTTAACAGGGGTGCCACATGACAAGATTCCCTTGAAGGACATAACGCCTGCCACCACCACCACCACCATTGTCAAACCAGAAGCGTCAGTCCAGATGCCAGCTTCATGGCCAAAGGCACTGACCCCAGCACTTCGACGGGGTGGACATATGGATGTGGAAATAAAGGTTGCCAAAGCGCCATAAGAAACGCCACCTCTTGACAGAGGACGACCAGCGGGGTGGAGACAGGGAGCAAGCTGCTGACACTATCTCTGATGCATCATTGCCAATGGACCCTACTAGTATCACCCTATGGCAGGCATCTGACACGACAGACAGGACGGTGGCGTTGCACATCCCATATGTCCCCATGACTGAAGCCCTTCAGGCCAAAGACCCCTCCCCACTTGGTGACTGGGCTGCTGAAATAGAGGTAGAAGATGCACCAGACGCCATTGACACTCCAGCGTCACATTTGCCGGTGCCTCACTTGGCGAGAGCCTAACACCTGCAGAAGGGTCACATTAAACGTCCCTGCCGCCAGGATGGGTAGCCAAGTGGCCCCATTACACTGAGAGACCGCCATTTGCATCTACATACTCCACATTAAGATATCCCAATCTCACCATGTGGGTACAGATTATATTAATGGCATACACTCTGTCATCAAATTGCGAATGTTCCATAATATGCCCCAGGCCACTGACCTCAATATCACCCTCCTTCAAGAAGTCCATCTGGAGCTGCAATTGAGCATTTATGAATACACAGCTTACAGCATCCCATCAATCGACGGTGCTGGCGGAACCACCACCCTATTACACGACGGCATTGAGGCAGCAGACATCATGTATCTGACATCTGCCATCATGGTGGGGGCAGTCCATATTGTCAATGTATAGGTGCCCTCTGGGATATCATACCATAATGAAAGTGCCACCTTTTATTCTGACAAAACTGCTGTACACCTGAATGGAAATACGAAACACAACATCACTGGTGGCGACTTTAGTAGTGTCTTGGACCCATCAGACCAAACACCGCGCTGCACCACATGCTTGGCACTAAGGGCACTCGTGCGAGTTCTGGCGCTAAGAGACATGTGTCATCTCCTTTTTGGAGACCACTGTGCTATACACTTCACCGACCACTCTGCAGCTGCCTCGACTAGATATACGTCTCCAAAAGACTTTGAGCTGCTATAACAAGGGACACAGAACTGTGGCCCACAGCCTTCATCGACCATTAGTCTTTCATCTGCTCGATCACACTCCCTCAACAACTCACATACACTAGCCACGATCCATAGACGCTGAACGTTTCTTACCTGTACAAGGAAACACGTCGCCGAGAGATCACTGCTATGTGGGACCGTTGCCTCCGGAGTTTGCATTCTTCCACCTTACATTGGTGCCTCGACCATGCCAAGTCGGCCCTCCGCTTACCTGACGAAGATTCGAAATGAGAAGACCTAAGGCTGCCTCTACACTCCCAGTTTTCCACAAAAGTCCATATTAACTTTTCTCCTCCACTTGAAAAGCCAGAATTGATATTTCCCTATGCAATTTTAAGAAACAGAACTCTAATATCGCACCTAGTTGATATTTTTAAGCTACTCAAGTGAGTGCTTGGAGAGAAAGAATTCTGTTGTTTGTGTGGTTTTGCATTTGGATAACGCTAGTCCTCCCCCACAAAGAGAAGGAAAATATTAACAATAACTGCCCCATAGCTTTCCGAAGCGAAGATCGTCACTTCGCTATCTCTGGCCGAGTAAGAAACCCCCAGCTTTCTTGGAAGGTCTTTCGGCGAAAATGAGCCATCTAAATATTCTTTTAACGGAGGCAGCAGCTTGTAAAACAGTTTTCCTTGCACTAGTCCAGTGTGCTGCACTATTCTCAAAACCAAGTTCCTTAGAAAATGACCACAAGCAGTTTCCGATTCCAAAAACTTATAAAAATTACATGACCTCATGACACCATTGCACACAAAGCAGTGTGGCTACAGATTCTGCGAGGTGGCCAGCACTCAGGTTGCTACTCTCTACCATAGGCAGCCTCCCTTTAGAAATCAGTCCATCCCTTGGGCTGCCTCTGGTGCCTGTAAATGGATTCCCACACCACCTGGTATATTTCTCCACCACTTCCTCTACGGAGATTTGCAACTCATTAAATCAAGAACATGCAACTTAATACATGGGTCAGGAATCAATCAATTATCATCATTACTATACATCAACTACGTAAAAGAGAAATATGAAACATATTAACCCAACATTTGGCTGATACATTTCATCACCTGTGACACTGGGATAAAATAATTGTGTACCTCATGTCGCACATAGGATGATCCTGGCAGGACAAATCATGCATTTTTTTCTGTTGTAGGAGGCTATTGAAAAACTGGGAATGTGGCACACCAATACATCACTTGTTTAACAACACCTGATTCACTTAACCCTATTGCCACCAGTATTCATACATAATGCTGGTGTGTAAACCTCTAGGTTTTATTCCTGTTAACAAAAAAAGAAAACCAGCTTGCACATCTCTTCACTCCTTTAAAGAAACTTTACAGTGATTGTTACTTTAATTCACGGCCACTCTTTGATTCTTTACAATCATGAAAATTTATATCCCACAATCACTCTTTCAAACACTCTCATGATGGCTTCAGTGACTTCCAGACTATTCTATTTTTGTTGTGACAAGCCAAAATAGATCCAATTCGTTCATTGATTATACAATTTGACTTCTTTCTCAAGCAGGTTCAAATGGCTTTGAGCACTATGGGACTTAACATCTGAGGTCATCAGTCCCCTAGAACTTAGAAATACTTAAACTTAACTAACCTAAGGACATCACACACATCCATGCCCGAGGCAGGATTCGAACCTGCGACCGTAGCGGTCGTGCGGTTCCAGACTGTAGCGCCTAGAACCGCACGGCCACTCCAGCTGGCTTTCTCAAGCAGGCACATCCACAGTTGCACTTGAGCAGACCAATTCACTCCTTAGTTAACAATGCACCATTAGAAATTCTTCTCATTAAAACATTTAAAAAATTTTAAACATAGTCAAAGTAATTGGCATATACTTCATAAAAAGTATCTATTGTCTTTTACCTTTAATTTTCTAAAGAAGGTAGCAAACACAAACAAACAAGGCAAAGATCAAAGTTTTCAAAATTCGCTCAAAAAACTTGTGTTTAAACAGGAAACATGCTTATAGTCACACATTCTTTTTATTGAACACTGCACATAACATTTGAACATACTAATTGAATTTAAGTATTATTTCTTGTACAGAGATGCACATCTTCAGGATTTGATCTTCAAGAAACCTTTATGTATGTAAACTATAAGTCCATCTCCTATAGTGGAGAAACACGATTAGTGATGAAATGGATCACAAAAGTTTTCCTACATGCATCATCAAAAAGATATGTAACATTTAATCAGTGTTTTATTACCAATAAATGTAAATTCTTATTAGACATGCCAGAAGTTTTACAAAACAAGTTTAAAAACCTAACTAATAAAAGGTATACATGCACATGTGAAACATATTTCTGCATCACGAATTTTTGTCTGTCCAGCAGAAAGAGTAAAAGCAAGTCTAACATTTCCTTACACTCTACCTACAACCAAATAAAGGCTTTCAATGTTCTTCAACCAAATTTCGACACTTAACCATAGTCTACTAGCACAGACAGATGAACTACGGCAGGTAGTTCAGTTCAAAAGGTTTTATATCACAATTACCTCTTCTTGAATTAGAAGATTTGCATCAAGAGGTTGGTATCAAAGTTCAAGTTCATGGCAAGGTCCTCCGAGAGGGGAAGAAGAATCTTGTCGCTGTATTTCCAACAACGAGATTGGGGTTACTGGCACTGTCACCATAATAAGACATAATAAGAAGGGCCTCTGTGACCGGTATGACAGTGGTTGGACGCTCATAATTCTCAACAAGAGAGAAGTGTCATGTATGGTGTAACACTACTATGTGTAGTAGGCTGTACAACACCACTGATAGAAGGGAAAGGCTTCTGTGTCCTTTCATTAGTGGTTAGAAGCTCGTAATTCCCAAGAAGAGAAAAACATCATGTACAGTATAACTTTACCATGTGCAATAGGTAGTAAAAAGCGTTGATAGAAAAGAAAGGATGCTCAGATGATACATGACACAGCCATCATCCACATTACATTTATCTGCAGTGACATAGTTTAATGTACCTGCTCTCTGTTGCCAAGGTGGCTCAGGACAAGGGACCTTGACGTCTGCAGCACGCACCTCAATGCGTCTAAAGGGGTTGCAGTCCCCATAGGTGTAGCTCACCAATCCCTCATGAGCACACACTCCAGTTGCGACATGTTGCTCGTTGCAGTGAACGGGTTGCCATGTTCTCGTCCATTCAAAGAATCCACCAACAGAGGATCGCCTCCCCTTTGTGACTCTGCTCCTAATCCAGACTGGATGGCCCATGGATCGCTAAGCCCTTCTGAAGAAAAGTGAGAGTGCACATTATCGAATTCTTAGTGTGGCCAGTTTCTATCTCTGTGAACGCAAAGCAGTGGCCCTAGACCCGTTTGAAGAACTGATCTATTCATCATGATAGCTAGATCATTAATACAGAGTGAGTCAAAAAGAAAGGTACATGCTTTGAGGAGTGATAATATTGGTGACTTTGAACGAAAAACTTCATATGGGCATCTGGCCTACTTGGAAAGATTTTTGAGACAGAAAATGTTTAAGGCAGTATACTGCCATTGTTTACAAGGTACCACAGTATTATACAGGAACTCGAGATAGACAATATGATATGGAATACTTGTGGTCCATCAAGCTGGGAAACTACCTCAAACTTGTCTACAAAAACTACCTACGCTATAGCGCTCGCACGTCGCTCGAGATTTTCAGTACTCTCTCGTTTTCTTCATGCAAGCTATTACCATGAGAGAAAAAATGAATAAGACATTTCTTGTAGGAAGTCTAATGTAGCTAAATATTGCATGCTGCAACGTGTTCGCTAGAGGCCAAGGGTTTCTAGTTACACACGAAAAACATACAAAACTGATATTAAAGATGTTCTATCTTGGAAACCATTTGGAATTGGACGTATGCTCATATAAGGTTACTTGTTCAGAGACACCAGTACTATCAGCCCTAAAACCATACATCTTTCCTCCTGACTCACACGGTATACATATATACATAGAACTTCTAAAGGAAAAGGAAAAGCTACATTCTTGGCACTAATTACGGTGGCTTATCTGTATATGTACATCATATTAGCAAGCAACATAGTTGTCATGACAGTGACGTGACTGATGGCTTGACAGGAGTCTCAAAAAGCGTTTGGATTACAAACACATGTTCGTCATTCACAAAAAAATAAAAATTGAGTTCGTTAGCCACTCTGTTACCGAACTACTTTCTCCAGATTCAAGCCCCACACAACATATTTTAATATTTACAAATCTAAGCAGGATGATACTCAAGCTACAAAGGAAATTCTACATCCAAACCATATTCAAATCACGTCCATTGCTTCCATCTGATTCCCTACTTTCGTTCTCCTTCCTTGATTGCCCTTCTCTGTTACTTTTCCTAAAAAAAATGATCAAATGTGTGTGACTTCCTAATGCACCAAACTGCTGAGGTCATCGGTTCCTAGACTTGCACACTACTTAAACTAACTTATGCTAAGAATAACACACACACCCATGCCAGAGGCAGGACTCGAACCTCTGGCGGGAGGGGGAGCACAATACGTGACATGGCCCCTCAAACCGTGCGGCCACTCTGCGTAGCTACCTTACCTCACATGTGTCAATTCAGTCACCTCTCGTTTTTTCTGTTCCTCCTTTCGCTTTCTATCTACACTCCTTTCCGCCCCTCGGAGTCCCCCCTTGCGTTGGACGGTAGTGTCACCTTAGGCCAGTTTCGAATAATATTCTTAGGAAAAACAAGATACAAGATTTCGATGGTTTTTTACATTTAGTAGTAAATACGCCTGCTAATGACACTGAAAATTCTGATACTATTGTTTCAGTACAGGACGTACTAACCTCTTCGTGCTGTCGATCCCATGGCCCCTCTCGCTGGAGGTTCGAGTCCTCCCTCGGGCATGGGTTTGTGTGTGTTTTTCTTAGCATAGATTAGTTTAAGTTAGTTTAAGTAGTGTGTAAGTCTAGGGACCGATGACCTCTGCACTTTGGTCCCTTAAGAACTCACACACATTTGAAAATTTCTGTCGGTCCACAAATGTGGACCTTTGGTCATTATTTTTTTTTCTCCAACAATAGACGTGTTTTTCCACGTATAGGCCGATGGGCAGCGAGCATGGATCTTCTTCATTTTAAAACGAGAGCGCAGCACCATGCAAGGAACGACTCGTATGTTAGTTTACATTTTGGTGTGCACTGAAAATGACTGTTTCTACAAATAAGAAACGTATGTAAATAATTGTTATGCCCAAATATTAGACGCATAATCTGTATTTTTTCCTAAAGTGTGGTAAGTGTTCTATATGTTGAAAATTAGTTCGGATCTGAACAAATTTTGTTTGTTATTTATGAAATAACACATTGTATGAGAGTCCTCGTACACGGACCTGAGTTCATAATGCATATGTGCTAATTACAATTTGGTCTTCATAATGTAATACTCACATATAATACTGAAGTAACAGTCATTTTTATACTTTACAGAAATGCGTGAAATCTTAACGTCTGCCAGTACGATCCATGAAGTGGAAGAAGAAACAAAAGACCGCATATGAATCCTTGTGGGAGTAAAATTCATCTTACAGATTATCAAGAAGAGAAAGGAATTTTTGAATCTATCCTAGAATACGTTCCACCGTCATTCTAGGAAGAACATGCCCTACAAACAAATTTAAATTCGATTCAGAAACGAGAGCTTAGAAGAAATTTAGCTGGGATACATTTTGTAATGGGAGTTCTGGGTTATGCACAAAGTAAGCTTTACCGGCACATGGTACTCAGTTCTAGCTATTGCTAAGTGTATGACAAGAGTCAGATTCTACGAACTGAGTAACTACATGCATTCTGTGGATAACACCACTGAGCATCACGAGAAGCTTTGAAAGGTAAAACCTTTTCTCGATTGTGTGAAGAAGAAGTGCTTGGCCCTTCCGAAATATCATCATCTTTCCATTGATGAACAGATGGTGCCATTTTCTGGGAAGTGCGGCTTTCTGACTTATTTACCATCTAAACCTAAACTGTTAGGTTTAAAATGTCTTATTTTGGTTGCACCTGATGGTCTTGTGTTGGATTCCATGTTTATACTGTAGCAGCTACTGTGTCAACTGAAGATCAGAAAGAATATGGTCTTGGTGTAGCAGTTGTTAAGATGATGACTGAAAGTGTTCCTAGAGACAAGCAGCATTGTGTATACACTGCCAGATTTTTCACAAGCACAAAATCTGTAGACATTTTATTGGAGAGAAACATTTATCAGAGAGGTACAGTCATGAAGAACATGGTGGGCCAATTGTGAAGAAACTGAAAAAGACAGACTATCTCATCAGAGGGAATCAGAAGAATGTGCTAGTGAAGCTTACAAAATTTGTCTTATTAAGAGGAAAGATAGTAAAAGTGTGCTGCATTTTCATCATGCCTTTGGAAGCAGCCCTTCTACAACATGTAAGAGTTGGTCAAGAGAAGAGAAAAAAAATTAGATGTTCCACAACCAATGGCAGTGAAACTCTATAATGAAAATATGGGTGGTGTTGATCTCTGTGACAGATTTATGTCATATGACAGATGCTACATTCGCACAGGAAAGTGGCCTTTAAGCATGTTCAGTCATTTCATAGACCTTGTGACTGTCAATTGTTGGGTGATGTACTGCAGATAGTGTTCAAGCAATCAAATACCGAAACAACAGAGTATGTCACTGATGGATTACAATATTCATGTTGGCAAAGCTATGATTAATTACAAATCTGTTGTATCAGTGGCTAGAAGAAGAGGACACCCTTGTACAGTGAATTCCTCTGACAGTGAAGATGTAGATAAAGCAGAAAATGTAAACAAAACGCCAAGAAGAGCTCTGTCACAACCAATTGCAGAATGCATCAAAGTGCTGGAAACCTGGCTGCAATTCCAAGACAAGAGTCATGTGGATCAAATGAGAAATTTACTTATGTGTTGAGAAAAATAATTGTTTTGAAGCCTATCATAAAAATTAAAGATGTGTTCAGTGTCAGTACAAAATTATTACTTACCAGAAATTATTGTATGATTTTTATTTTCTTGCATTTATGGAATTGTTACAAAGGATCAACAAATATCTGATTAAAACCCTATTTTTCAAAAAATTAGTATTAATATACACATTTTCCATTTACATTAGCATATGTAGTTAATTGTTAAACATAAAATAAATATTTTGCTGAAAAAAGCTTTTGTTGAAGAAAGGGGAGAAAAAATACAAAGCAAGGACTAGTATGTTTTCACACATGTGAACCTCCATTTATGCACTAGAGAATAATCAAACAATATTTCTTTTGCATTTTTGTCATGCTTGTGTATTTGCTTTTTGGAAAAATTTCCTCTGAATTTTTTTTATGTCAAGAGTGAAGAGCCTAGTAAAAGAAGAAAGCACTTTAGAATATAGCGTAGTTACAAATGAAGAAACTGTTATGGTATATACCAACCAAATGGAATATTTGCTAGAGGAACTACAAGCCATTGTGGTGCCATCTGGTAGAGTTACAAAACAAATCATAATGAACATTTAGTAGATAAGCCACTTTTTTCTATTAACACAGGTAAGCTACGATGGTCAGTTACTGTTCACAAATTGTTAATTTATTTTCTTTCATATAACTTGCTAGTATCTGTAGTTAATAAGAGTGTGCCAGCTTCTGTCACTTTTGAAATTTTATCATCATCAGTTTCAAATGAAATGTTGCTACTTTCTTTTACTATTAAGAATTTATCAGTTCCCTGACTACTAAGAATTTACATGCATTCGCTATTATTAATAAGTTACTATCTTCAGTTATTACTGACAGTTTCTCTTTGTTTACCGTTAGTAATAACTTACGGCCAACAGAATGTGCTATCAAAATACCGTGTTATCCTATGAGAGTAACAACTACAATTCTTGACTTCATACTAATAATGACATCTTACATTAATGATATCTATGATAGTAGCTGAGGTTGATAGCTCATTAATTAGTGATAGAAATAAAGAAAGTAACAACAGACTATGAAGATCTTGACACTTACTTCACCTTTGATAATGTTATGTGTGAATTAAATACACAGATAACTTATATTTGAACATAACATTATTATAATAGATTGTGATTAGTAACATGAAGAAAATAAATGAGAACATTTAGTATATGACAGAAAATAAATATTTGTACCAGAGATGAATATCATATTTTGTACTTAATCAGATCACAGGCACTTTAGAATTTTTTGGTCCATACCCTTCTGGCCAGATGGTCTGACAATTGTGAAATTTTCTGTGTGATCTGCGGTTACTGGAAGGGATAGAAAAATTGTTGACTGCTAAGTGCGAGAAAAATAATTTAATAATTTTGAAAATCAAATATGCCCACAGTTTGAGGATGTTTCTCGATGGAATCGTTAGTCACAGCACACAAAAGGGATTTACATTAGCGACAGAGATACGAATAGGTTATTTCCTAATGCCCCATTTCATGATCATGGTTAGTTTCATGATCCAGAAAAGAATACCTGTCTCGTTTTAGATTGGCATGCAGGAGGCAGCGGGCTAACCTGGAAAAAACTGTTATTACTCTTATGTTTTGACCATGAAATTGGAAAGTTAAAGATTGTAAACTTTTGAAAAGGATGAGAATTATACTCGCTTGATTTTTATTCACCACTCAGGTGCCCATTTTGACACAGTTCATGCCAGGGAGGATTAATCCATTTTCACTTACCTCCTTTAAGAGCGTCGAAGAACAGCTAAACTTCATCGCCTTCTCTACAGTGAAAAGTGTCTCAGGGCAATAATTGTGTACACCGACTTCTTCACTTTAATTGTTATTATTAAATAATGAACAGCATACTCCCATCAGCCCAAGCTCTAGTCAACGCTAAAAAGGTAATGATACAAGAATACGACAAAACGAGATCAACCTTAATGTACGTACTGTTTTTCTGCAGAGATCATAATATTCCAAAAAAATGGTTCAAATGGCTCTGAGCACTATGGGACTTAACTTCTAAGGTCATCAGTCCCCTAGAACTTAGAACTCCTTAAGCCTAACTAACCTAAGGACATCACACACATCCATGCCCGAGGCAGGATTCGAACCTGCGACCATAGCAGTCGCGCGGTTCCAGACTGTAGCGCCTTTAACCGCTTGGCCACCACGGCCGGCCATAATATTCCACCTGGCACTGAGATTATTTATTGTAACGCTTCACAGCCCCATTGGGCGAAGTCTATACAGTTCACACTCATCGGCTGAGCCCAAAGATTCACTTCACAAAATGTTTGAAATGTTTGTTATATACTGTCTCTCACTTGTGCCAGAGTGTTCTCAAGGACTTTATAATCTTAGTATTCATTATTGTTCATGCTGCTTTGAGGTTCAATGACCCTACACGAGGTTCTTTCACATTCTGCCATCCCAGTGACAATTGCGTCATAAAGACATTTAAAACAAACAAACAAACAAACAAAAACTTGGAACGAGAAATGCAATGTACATGAACCTTATGCGTTTCACCGATCGCATTGGTGGCGTAAAATATCCATGTTTTATCATAAAAATTAAATCTAATCGTAGTATGAAGGAGTAAACTCTTATGTAATAACTTCTATGATATTAATAAGGGAGAGAAACGCTCCTAGATTGTTCCTCTCTTCCTCTTCCTTTGCTTGTTTCTGGTGTTAAGAAGCAGACATCTTCTAGCATGAAAGGAATTTAAGCTTTTATGCTATTAACCTTGTTAATATTGTATGTTAAAGTTCATGTGTGTATTATTTCGATGTACAGTGAGCTCTCTGTCATGTTCCTTGCATTGGTTTAATTTTTCTTAAGATGTTTACAACTCCACAATTACAGCAGCTACTGCTTCAAACGGACGCCATTACGTGTCAATCTAAAAAGCGAAATCATAGCGGAAGCGCAGATTGTGCCCGCTTTAACATTTAACAAACATTTTGTCACAGCTGTGAGCTGTAGCTGAGAGCAGCATTAGTTTTAAGATTTTACTTTCCAGCTTACACTGAGAGCCAGCATTCGACTACCAAACCGAATATGATGGTAAGAGGAGTATTCATCAAGTGTTGTGTAGGTTCACCATAACTTCAATATTTGAGTCCATGTTCTTTAAAGTACAAATACGCTGAGGCTAATTATCACTCTGTTATATTTTCATTCTCACGTAACATTCTTCGAAGTAAAAATCAGTTAACAATTTTTTCATATTGGACCACACAATTACATTTATGAGTGTTTTTAACAACATCGAACAAATAAATAAATAAAATAAATAAATAAAAATGCTCCTCTAGAACAGCCACTTCAACATATCAGTTTTTCCATTAATATGGTCTTTCGTTCTGGTCTTTCAACTGTAGTAACACACACAGTATTGTCTTTATATATAAAAACTCATTCTAACTTATCTAATTACATAGCATAACTTATCTCTTATCACATTAGCTTCATTACAAGATGATTTCTCTCTTTATCTTACACGTCTCTATCTTACACGTTCATATTTCAATAACACAGTAAAACAAATGTTAATTAAAATCCTTTGTAAATGTGACGGAAAAAAATACAAGACAAGATTCACACATGGATGTATGGTCTCTTCAGATGACTTATAGTGGATGTTAAAGTCGTAGGATGAATCAGGAATGGGTTGGGTATTTGGACTGTCCTTTGAGCCATCCATGAAAATGCCTTCAAAGCATACTTTTTTGGTACAAGAGACGCCCCACGGTACCCAGTGTTTTTGAGGAATGTCCACCTATTTCTCAAATGATATTCACATGAAACAGGAATTAGATAACATCTTATACTATGCATATATATACATATACATAAAAATACTATGTTCTCCTTTATTACATCATCATTTCATTTATGGTAATCTTAGGTGTGGAGTGTCCCTAGATTCCTCCTTTCGTGTCAATGTATGAGCTATTAGTGAGGATATATTTATCCCTTTCTCTCCAAATTACCTCAATATGTACATACATAAGTTTCTTTGTGAAGTTCACTTCTTATTTTTAAATTCACATTGTCTGTTCAACGACAAGAATGCTGGTGCATACATGAGTGCATATGCAACAATCAGTACAGTACTTCACTACAGCATGGCAACTGGTCTTCTTATCCACCACAGTTGAGCAGTGTTTGGCACACTTTATAACTATACATGTGTTACGAGCGGGGGTTGCCGAGTGCTTTCTTTCATTGTGATTTTATGTGCACAGGGCTTCATCAGAGAAGAGTATCAGGGTCTTTATTATTTACAAGACAATTTTTTGAGGTATTGCTCCTTCTCAGTATTATTCAGGGCGTAAGGAAAAATGTATTACACGAGACATCCTTGTGTTTCCAGCATACCGAAAGGTGAATCACATGTATATGCAAGTCATATGCAAAGCACGCCTTGTAAAATTGCAGTGCTCATTTTCCTCATCGTAAACGCGCTTTGCTTAATTGTTTGGTTACTTTCACATCAAAATTTCGGAGCTCCGTCAAGTGGTCAGAATCGTCTGAAATTTGAGACGTGAATGACTGTTTTTGCCGTGAATTAACAGTAGCGGCGGCGGGGGAGGGGGGGGGGAGGGGGGGACCACTGTATCTATATTCACACTGACCATGTTGTTTCAGTTATGTTTGTGATTCATGTCCCTTTCATTGTGTCTTTTACTTAGCGTTATGATAACTCGATGTCTTTGACTTGCAGCATGGCTCTTACTGTTCTGTAGGTTGGAAATTGTTTTTCTTTCCAGTTCCAAATTTTGAACCTGAGCACTCTTACAATTCTCCTAAAAATAAAGGTAAAATTGAACTCTTCTACACTATGTCGAATCCTGCTTACCCATCAAATATGGGATGCCTAGGAAACCTGCTGTCTCGGATCGCTAGGCAACAATTCAAGCAAATCGTATTAGTGAGATTTATTGCAAAAGGTAATCGTAGAATACTTAACTTTGTGTCAAACAGATGTGTCACAAGCGAAGCGCGACAGACAAAATAAACAATGTTCTTTGGTATATATAATTCGTAAGTCGCTGGTCTTGAAGTGCGTAATCTCGATGCTTCTGTAGAAGTGGGCCACAACCAGTTGGCGCGACGCTTATGTCCTCTTCACATAGAGGTCGCGTTGTCATTCTGGAGAGGGGTCGGTCAGCGTGCAGTTGGCGACGTCTTCTTCACAGCCCTCTCTACTCCCACGTTTCCTACTGGCTTGCTGGCACTTGGCTTTGCGCCCTAACATACTACAATCCAACATCATTTGTCACGTAAATGTACCAGTAGCAATTTTTTGTTTTACTTAAGTACTATGAGCACTAGTATGTTTGTGTTGTGATTTTGTTCTTTAAGCTTGTGCTTCGATCTGTAGCGTTATTTTCTTCTTATTATTTTTTGGTCTTAGTATTATCTACACAAACACTGTCTCTGATGTTAGTTTTCTTTACGTTTTCCTACTGGAAGTCCTTCTTCAGGTGCGATGTGTATACAAACATTTTTCGAGTAAATAGCTCCCATTGTGCGGTATTTGCGCAATAAAAAAAAGACCAGCATACATTAATTGCCATTTCTTTTTTTCCTTTGTAACAATGATGGTTTATAGTGTTTCTTTAGCAGTACACTTACCCACCAGAGAACTGATTAGCCCCACATCGCTGCTTGACATAATGAATCCATCACACCTTGGCACTTTCTATTAAAGATATTAATACTTGCCTTACCTCTTCCTCCCAAGGCATACTGGAGGCAGTGTATCCCACTTGTTCTTTTCCAAGTGTTTGTGCATTACATCTGATGATGAATTATTCAATGGAATGTTGTTAATGATTTTCTCAAAAACGCTAAGAAACTCCACTCATTTAATCTGTTTGTTGGTTGCGTGCATTCTCATGAATCTACTGAATTTGCGAAAAATTCTCGAGATAGCGTTGGACTGTGGACTAAATTTTGGGATTAAAATTTCCTCAACTTGCTGGTGCCTCAAAAACTCCCTCCATGTCTTGCTGGTAACATTTGATGCGATATCTGATAGCATAACCACAGGCTAACCGCCCCTTGGGGGTAGTAATCACTTGCAATGCACTTTATTGTGGATGCAGCAGCAGCAGATTTTGTAGCCAATAATTTAACAAATTAGAAAATACGTTATATCATTCAACTATTTCACTTTTCTCTGTGCAAATGCTAGGAATCCAGTTATGTCAATACATAATAGATCCAAGGGGTTTCTTGGGATGATTGGATGTAGCATTTTTTACAGTTCTGATTTGATGGCTTAGCATTCTGACAACTGATGCAGGTTTTTAATTTTTGCAATGTATGCCAAAACATGTTTGGGAAGTAACACCAAACACTAATTTTCTGCAGCATTTACGGGCACCCTAGTGTCCCCAGGTGTCATGTGTGTGGCAGATTAGTTTATTCTTGCAATATGCCTGTGTACATACACACCAAAGATTGTTAGTTGGGTTCTTTCTACAAAACAATACATCTCAATATAGTGCAAAGTGTAGTGAAATTTTTGCGTGATTCTTCTCATTCAAGCTCGATCTCATACTGTATTCTTCCATCAGGGATCCTCTGCTTGCAGATGAACCATGTTCCTACACATGCCTAAAAAATATTGTCTGTGCTTTGTGTCTTCCACTAACCTAATTCTAAATTCTGATGTTTGTTCTTCCAATTCCTTGAATAAGGTATCCTTCGTGGCGTGTGTGACAATGGATCAGCTACAACAATATCTTTGATTCTCACATGAATTATTTCAAAATCGTGATTGTAGTCCAACATGTCTACCAGCTGTGTAACAGTTGGCACAATAATAAGAAAATTATGCCCTGATGGTAACAGCATACCTTATTGTGTTTTCCAAATAAATAATAATTAAATTTCTTGAATGCCCAGAGAATGGCTAATGCTTCAAGTTCAGTTGTGGAACAACCTCTTTCACATTTCACAGTGTTCTACTTACGAAATTAATAATTCTATTATCTTTCACGCCCTCTCCTTATGGAGTTGGAAAATGCATGTACCTAGTCCAGAAAATGAAGTGTCAGACGGCACACAAAAAGCTTCTATCTTACCAGGGTGTTCCTACGGGCACCAGAGCATATTCTGTATTGTCAAAATTTCTCTAGCACTGTGGTGACCAAAACCACTGTTTGTCCTTTTTCAGTAACCACTATAGTGCTTCACTGCTTAACAGCTGGTCTGGGATGAGCTTTTGAAAAAATGAGCATAATGCCAAGAAACCCTTTAATTTTTTCTTGTACATGGGACTGGAAAGTTACTAACTGCAATTTGCTTTTCCAGATGAGTTGTTATACCCTCTCTCGAGATAACATGTCCAAGAAATTTTATTTCATCCTTTACAAATTTTGATTTTGCTAAATTAGCTGTTACACCTTTTGATGAAAATTTTCCCAGCGTCCTATCCAGAAATTCTGCATGTTCTAGCCAAGCAGACACAGCTACTAAGATATCATCTACATATAGTGGGATACTGCCAAAGTAGATTTGCGCCAAATATTGTGGCGAGAGCACTTGTTTCTTTACACCACTGATGACGCTCAAGCCAAATGGTAGAACACAGTATTAATAGAATCTTTCAGAGAAAATAAGGGGGTACATTTCCTACATTGTTTTGTCAGAGTTATTTACCAATGGGATGCTTGGTGGTCTGTAGTAGACATGTACTGTACTCGATACAATATTTGCAATTGTTCTTCTAGATTGTCCACCTATGTCCAACCGGTACTATCATTTTGTTAATCTCTCGTGAATCGAGCACAAAGTGTACTGTTCCATCTGCTTTAAGTACAGCTAGCAGTGGAGTATAGTGTGGAGCTAGTAATGTCTCCATAACGTTTCATGCTAACATACATTTAATCTCTTTACTTATTGCCTCCTGTTTTTCCTGTGGAATTGAGTATGTGCTCCTACAATTTGTTTCACAGGGTTTAGCCTCCATGTGATATTGATATGTTTTATTACTCCTGATTTCCTATCAAAGACCTATTTGTCCTTCAAAAGTAGTTCCCTTACCTCACACTTCTATTGTTAAATTTCTGTGCATTTGTATATCCTATCATCACTATCATTAGTGGTTATTTCTCCACAAAATTGTTCAGGTGCCTCATCAAGGTTCAGTTGCTTTGCTTTTACACACTTTGCTTGCATACTACGACAGAGTTTCCCATGTATTGCCTTTAACTTGATCATATCCTGCTAAAATCTAAATGGCATCTTCCTGTCTGTAGGTTAATCTTTGTGTTCTTTTCTCACTAAAGTTCGTATCTGTATATATAATTTTCAGTTAATCCTTCTACTACTCACAAAATACATTCAAATATCATTCCTTGCAATTGAACTTCAACTGGAGTCTGAATTTTAATCTGCTTTGATTTCCCTCCTATTGCTCCTACCACACAACAATTCTGTACCAGATATGTAAGCAACCATTTAATTTCATTAATTTCTTTGAACAAGTAGTGTGAGATCACATTCACAATCACTCCTGTGTCAACCAATTTGGCTATGGTTAGAATCCCTACTATTGCTTTAACACTAACTTGCAGAATCCCCTTTGACTTCATTGGACACTCACAATACTCCTTTGTCAACTCCTCTCTAGTATCAGCATCATTGTTATACCTTAACAGGTTAATATTGACATATGGAGGGTCCCTACTCCCTTCCATGGTCAGCATCAGAGGATGTAATGTCACCAATTCTAGTTTGACACATTTGTAGCCACTGAATGTGTATTATCAGCGACCTCGATTATATTCACTGCTGGACTTGGATTTCCCCATTGCAGCTCTTGGTTTCAATTTGGGGCTGGTTTCGATTGCTGGTAAGCGTGCATGGTTTCCTTCGTGGTATAGCCACTGTGGATTCTGAAAATACCGGTCTGTACAGCACTATAGGTGACTATTTGGTGGAGGTCCCCACTGACTTCTATTGTTCTGATCATTCCAGTCATCATTCTTACATCTTCTTTTACGATTTGAAGAGCTGCCGCCAGCTGGACCAGGCACTGACATCAGGCAGCTTGCTGTGTGTTAACGAATGTAGGATATTCGTCAAGTACTCACCCACGATTGTTGCCGTTATACTGCAGCCGGGTGGGGATAGCTTATCCTCCGCCACCACCATTACAATACCCATTCTGGTTGTTATTGTTACTACTAGTCTTCATATCTCCGTTTATAAGGTCAGTAGAACCGAGTAGAGAAAAAAATTTACTATGTTAGTTTATGGGACCTGCAGCAGGTTTCCTGTAATGCGAAATGGAAGGTTTCCTTTCAAAACGTGTAGAACATCACTAAGAGCCATGGATTCATCCCAGAAACGAGTCTTATTTCTGTTCTTCTCGAAATATATTCTTAATGTTCTCTGTAGTGCTTGACACAGTCACGTCGATTAAATATTTGGGCGTAACATTGCAGAGCGATATGAAGTGGGACAAGCATGTAATGGCAGTTGTGGGGAATACAGATAGTCGTCTTCGGTTCATTGGTAGAATTTTGGAAGATGTGGTTAATCTGTAAAGGAGACCACTTATAAAACACTAATACGACCTATTCTTGAGTACTGCTGCAGCGTTTGGGATCCCTATCAGGTCGGATTGAGGGAGGACATAGAAGCAATTCAGAGGCGGGCTGCTAGATTTGTTACTGGTAGGTTTGATCATCATGCGAGTGTTACGGAAATGCTTCAGGAACTCAGGTGGGAGTCTCTAGAGGAAAGGAGGCGTTCTTTTCGTGAATCGCTACTGAGGAAATTTAGAGAACCAGCATTTGAGGCTGACTGCAGTACAATTTTACTGCCGCCAACTTACATTTCGAGGAAACACCACAAAGATAAGAGAGATTAGGGCTCGTAGGCTCGTACAGAGGCATATAGGCAGTCATTTTTCTCTCGTTCTGTTTGGGAGTGGAACAGGGAGAGAAGATGTTAGTTGTGGTACGAGGTACCCTCCGCCACGCACCGTATGGTGGATTGCGGAGTATGTATGTAGATGTAGATGTATATGTAGATGTAGGTGCCTGGTGATCTATGACTCTGTACTAAATACTTCTTTTATTAGTCTTTCCTGCACACTGCGTGACCAATATTTTGCAAGAAATGCATTTTCAACTTGTGCTAATGTGACAGCTCTCTGCCATCTCAAATGCTCAAACTGCGGCCTCATCTTGTATAAAGCTTGATACGTACTGTATCTGTAGTTGTTCTTGCCAAGCTTCAGGCAATGCAGTTCTAAAAGCAGTATGAAAATAAGTGGATGAACACATTTCGTTTCTGTGATGGACACCTGGAATTATTGGTTTCTTAGAAGACTTTCTTCTATAAGTCTACCCAACATTTCATGTAATAGCGTTTGGTGGTACTATGTTTGTGCTAGTTACTTCTGCACACACATTTGCATAAGAAATTGGATTGTGGCATTCATCATAACTTTTACCTGCATAGCTACTACCATTCTTTGCTTGCTCCTTAATGGTATTCCATTCTCCTTCAAATTTCTCCAATTGTGTTCCTTTTTGAGTCTGCACATGGACCTTCCACTTACGTAGATCCTGTATAAACGTTCTTTGTATCTGACCCAACTTAATTTATATCCTTAATGCTGACGTATTCTGCTCTCTGTACACATTGGCAATCGTTTGCTCAGCAGCCTGCTGTAGCTCTGTCACAACCTGTTATGAGTTAAAGTCTCTTTCTTTCGTAAAAAATCATCAACTTGTTTTTCATGTTTTATTGCTATGTGATTCACTTGTTTGAGTAAATTTTCAAATGTGGACTGTAGTGTTGTATGTTTTAACTGCATTCTATCAAAATAGTTTGTCGGATTTTTAATGTGTTTTCTGGTATGTCTCTTGCTATAATTTTCAGTGTTGAAATGCCATTAGTTATTCCTTTATGTTTTCAAAGTTTTCAGCGTCTGAGTAAGATTACTAACATCATTAGTCAAAGCCTATAATTTTGCTGAAGTGTAGTGGTGTAGCTTTGATTGTTTTCGTCAAATCTTTTATCAAGTTTTTCATTGTTTTCATCAAATTTTTGATTGAAAACAGCGTCTATCCTTTGATATAACTGTACCAAAGGGTCAGGTTTGGGATTTGCTTGTCTGGAACTAGTACTGCTCACCTTCTGTGATGTTGTATCACTTGGTGGTGAGGCAACATCAATACTGCAACGATCGACATTTTCAATATTACTCTCAGGTATAGTATCTAAAGTGTTCTCTTCCTCTGAACTTTCCATGATTGTTGTTTCAAACAGTTTTAACCATAACAATGTGTATGACTTTCCTAAATTACATAACCTTCCCTTTTTTATTCGTCTTATGTTCACTATGTAAGCAGTCCAGAGATGATGTTTAGCTGTAACTCACTTCTGCTACTGAAAAATATTTCTTTCCAGAATACTTGTGTAACACTAAGCATGTTTGCATCTTACTGCAAGAATGTTTCCGCTATCTTGTGAAACTTTACACCAAAAATAATAAATTTCGAAACTACTAAAAAGAAACCAAATTCTGTGTATAGCACACAGTGGGCCTCGTAAAAAACAATTCTACCCTCCACATTAAACTTTAAGGAGAGCTACGAATGACTACTGATGTTTTCTACCTGATGTGCTGCTTTGCTATTGTTTGTAAAATATTTCAGAATCGGATTTTTTCGAAAGTTTTCTGTTCTGGTTTTATTGTCTCAGAATTTTGGAAAACATGTCCTTGTTATTTTTGTAAACATGCACAAGCCTCCACTGGCCACCGCTGGATTCGAACATGGGTTCTCTGCTGGGTGTGAGGAAGAGGATGGGGAGTGAGATTGTCCATGGATGGCTCCTTAAGCTAGAATAACAACATTTATTGGTCAACTGCAATACATTGTTTGTTGCCCCTCTGGGTAAGGTTTTCTCCCACTCATAATATTCTCAGCAGTGATGAAGATGGTCGATGGATGCTCACGTGTGTGCCAGTTGCTGAGACTGTAGCTGCATTGACGCAACGGGAATCTGCTGCCTCGGCAGTGGCGCTATGGCATTGCTAGGTCATGCTGCAGTTGCTGGATACATGCACCATGTGTCTCTGTTGTGATTGTGGTTGGTGGAGGGGGTGTGGCGGAGACAGCAGTGGGACAGGTCAGTGCCCTGTCTCAGCAAACATCCCCGGCTGTCACCCTCTAGTGTCAGCAGACCAAGGTCCCTGGCTCTGGCCCCAGTCATGGTGTTTGTGGAGGCAGCATCCCAGGATGATGGCGACAGTGTGATACCACAACACACCCCAGGCAATGACTCCCATTACAGGCGGCTGCTTGCTGACATCGTTCTACAATAGTGACAGTGATGACTGCAGTGGTGGCGTCACTCTGGCGCCTTTTAGGCGACGACCTGCATCACGACAATGACTGCAATGACAGTGACGAGGCCGCGTGGAGTAGTCGTGCGGTTTGAGGCACCATGTCACGGATTGCGCGGCCCCTCCCGCCAGAATTTCGAGTCCTCTCTTGTGCATGGGTGTGTGTGTGTGTGTGTGTGTGTGTGTGTGTGTGTGCATTGTTATTAGCATAAGTTAGATTAAGTTAGTCTAAGTAGTGTGTGAGTGTAGGGACTGATGACCTCAGCAGTTTTATCCTTTAGGAATTCACACACATTTGAGCATTTGAGTATTTGACAATGACGACTCTAACCTTGCGACGGCACTGAGTGACACATTCTCTGTGTCACTCCAACGCCTCACGATGGTTGATAATGGTGAACCAGCTGCTGGTCCTTAAATATGGCTTTCTGCCACTGATGTCTGCTGTACTTCCTCCCAAATAGGTCAGAGTAATATTCTGGTGTTGCCCAGCTGGCTGCCCTCAATGTTGAAAACCAGGCCTGCGGCAAGCTGCTTCTTGTCACAACCTCCCCTGTTTGGTGACACAGCATTCTCCTTCATGTTGCTTAATGCGGCCTTCCACCGACCTACTTACATCATGGTACCGTACCACTGAGCTGCACATCAGAATGAAACACACATACGACATCTGGCTCCCAATATTCCTTCACAATTTAACTAATCTGATTACTGTAAAACTCCTTCCTTTAATTAACTTAATCACTCTAACTGTTTGCCCCTCTACATATGGTTCCTGATGACAGAATAACAACCAATGTACTGCAGCTGGTCAATAAATGTTATTATTCTGTCGTCAGGAGCCATCTGTTGGCACACCCCACCACTATCTTCCTCAAGTACAGCAGAGGATCCATGTTGGAATCTGGCGATGGGTAGTGGAATCCTGTACCTGTTTACACTATAGTTTGCTCGGTGCAATGGGCTCAGTTGCATATAGCACGAAACAAATAAACATTTATGCAACGATAGTACAGTTGCTTCATACATATGTATATAGCAAATATGATAAATATATATTTAATTATTTCATGCAAACGGTCGCTAGTGTAAAATCTCCTTCTGTGTGACTTGCGTTTACTGAGGGGGATAGAAAAAATTTTGATTGCTCAGTGACAGAAAAACAATTTAATAATTTTGAAAATCGGATGCACCCAAAATTTGAGGACAATTCTCGATGGGATCGTTATACAGAGCACACAAAAAGGATTTACATTAGCGAGAGAGATACAAATGGGTTATTTCCTAGTGCCATATTTCATGATCATGGTTGGTGTCACGATCCAGAAAAAAAATACCTGTCTCGCTTTAGATCAGTGTGCAAGAGGCAGAGGGCTTCTCTAATGAGCTGACCTGGAGAAAAATATTATTTCTTTTATGTTTTGACCATGAAATCGGAAAGTCAAAGACTGCGAAGTTTTGAAAAGGGTGAAAATTATACTCTCGACTTTTATGTACCACTCATGCACCCATTTTGGCATAGTCCAAGCCAGTGAGGAGTTAATCCCTTTTCACTTACCTCCTTTTACAGTCTCGAAGAACAGCTAAACTTCTTTGCCATCTCTACAGTAAAAGGTGCCACAGGACAACAATAATAATTATGTACACCGACTTCTTCACTTCAATGACTTTTATTAAATAATGAATGGACATACTCCCAATATCCCAAGAACTACTCAATGTTAAAAAGCTAAAAACACAACAATGACAAAACAGGATCAACCCTAACATATCTACTGTTTTTCTGCAGAGATCATAATATTCCACATGATATGAAAGTTATTAATTATAGCGCTTCACAAGCACTCTCACTCCCATGCATTTGTGTAACCGACTCACAATTAATGGCAAGAGATATTATAGATGACATTGACATAAGACATAATTTCAGATTTATGACAATTGTTATGAACCCTTACCAAGTGATAAACGTACCCAGTTTCAAAATTTTAGTTTACTACCTGATCTTCAAACTATAGTGGGTCATTTGAGTAAATAAACATTTGACAATGATATGATTTAGGAAAGTAATTTTGAAGAACTTTTATAAATAACAATATAATTTTCTTTAACTGCTTGGCATTGCTAAAGAACTAGAACTTATTGACTAATCATAGTGATAATAATGTAAACATTAATTAGAAATAAATGAAATGCCAATAGTTGTTTAAATGTTACAGGGAATACAACATCTTCTATGTTTGCACTATGAGAGTCATACAATACAATCCTGGTTAACCCAAACTACAGGAGGGAAGTCATTTTGAATAACAATTTTTTCGGTTAAGCTATGATCATCTTCTCTGCACTACACTACCTTGTATTGCAATTACAGGACATATTTTTGAAAGGTCATATGCATTCTAAAATCTCTTTGTAGCTTACACTAACATTCTTTATTAAACTTAAAATTACGTTTATGGGACTATGGTACAGTATGTAATGGTTTGGAGCAAATCAATAGTTTATTCAAAAACTCGGTATTTTAGATTATTTTTTGTTTTTGTCCACATGTTCTTGAGCATCAATGTCCCATCATCGATTCATTAGAAGTACGGCAGCCAGTGCTGACTCACTGGATTGTTCAACAAAGCTTATGGCAACCTATAAAAATAACAACACATGTACTATAACAAATCTTATGGCAATCTACAATAACAGTAACACATTTATTGTAATTTCTATGTTGTACTATAACCAGTAGGTTTTTGAAAGATAAATTCTTAATATAGAAATACTACCAGTGCTTGGAAACCATTGTCGACTGTCACTCTGTCATCCATTTCATCTACTTTGGGTTCTTCGACTGCATCAACATTTGACTGCAACACTGTTTCTACAGTTTCTTAGTTTGTGGTTTCTTATGCACCATCCATGACAGCCCATTCATCCATGTCCCATTTATCCCAGTCGTCACATGCAGAAATTCTTTTTACAATACCTGTCAACTTTTACAAATTTTCTGATCCATTTTCTTCAATTTCGTCATACAGTTTTCTCCAGCACTTTTGATGTGTTTCTGCTTTCACATTACCCAAGGCTTGTGCATAGCAATTAATTATTTGTTTCATGTTTACTACCTTCAGAGCATCATTTACGTTCTTGTTTTGCATGTCACTATCTTGCAGTATGGTTCTCAAAAATCTCCCATGGTAGTGGTTTAAATGTCACTATTACACCCTGTATCCAGCGCCTAAATTAGAATGGTATTGCTTGGGGCAATGAAACAGGCAACAACATAAATATTTTTTTACCCCAAAAGGATGTGGAGGAGCAAAGATGGCTTTTTTTTAGGCAGACCTCTTGCAGTTAAAAAGTTTTCAACTTTCAGTACAGACTGATGACTAAACCATTTGGCAAAAAGTTCCCAAGACATCCAGGAACTTTTCTGGGCTCTATAAGAAAACTGATAGCTCATTTCAGGCCGCATCCTTCAAGGGTCAAGATTTTTTGACTTGCTGATACACAATGGGGACAATTATCAGTACCAGAAGTGTTTGATGCCAGAAGAACAGTTATCCATTCTTTTTTTTCATTTTCTGTCCTGGGAGCAGACGTTTCTTTCGAGTAGCTAAAGATTTTGTAGGCAAAATCTTGAAATTAACTACCACTCCATCGACAATGTAAGTTTGGTCCTTGGTGTAGCCTAGGGTGTATTCTTCAATACACTGTTTTGAACACATCAGCTATATCTGGAGCTGCAGATATCGTTTCTTCACATACATTCAACTACCAAATGCTGTATCCCTTTTTGAGCCTGTCCAACCATGCAGAGCGTCAAGAAAAATCTTTTCCTTCCTCACCTATCAACTCAGCTAGAAGAGTAGTTTTTTCTTGCAGTATCTGACCAGTCAAATGCATGGGCTTTTCTCATTGTTGGTGAGCAGAAAGATAAAGAACTTCACCTACTCTATCAAAGTCAGGTGTTTTCAGTGTTCTGCTATGAGGTTTTCTCACAGATTGCTCCAGAAATTTAGATTTCGACTTCACCCATTCTGGAACGGTGGAAACACCAACAGCATAATTAACCACAATAGTTTTCAACAAACTTCCTTTTTCAGCCACCTAATTACGTGATTTTTGACAGTGTACTTGTAGCATTGTTCAGACTGCTAAATCGCTGGGTGGGGCAGAAACTCAAGGGCATGTGTTCACCTCTGCATGTGTTCATCTCTCCTTGCTAACAGTGGTCCAGCACATTCTCGCCTCTAATTTATTTCCCTGCAGTATAGTTTTCGCGATTTTCATATGCGTTTTGGAAAACCCACCTTTTGGTTAACCTGAATTAAGTTAATAGGGGTTTTACTGTACATTTTAGTGAAAGTCCCCCTACAAGTTTAAGTTAAGACTGTTAGCTAAATAATTGTTATTTATCCAGCAACAGCACTTTATTAATTGCCAAAAACAGGTGAAGTTTCATACTTATCCCTACTGGGTAGTAGTATTATCAATGTTAACGTGTTTTGTATGAGCTAATTTGTACTGTTCTCAATATAGTAAATCCTATAGTTAGGTTTGAACATATTTTTTGTAAATAATCAAACTCATTACTTACCCTGAGTCATCTAAAGTACTTGGGATTAAACTAGATGTACAGTTTGCTATCAGCCCTTATTGTAATTTAGTCCAAATATAGGATGGTAGGAACACTAAAGTGACTAGCATACAATTTTTTTGGATCTACTTTTGAATAACAAACTCAGGAGAATTATGTATATGGAATGGATTATACCAAAATACTATTCAGATCATCACCATAGGCAAATACTATATTACAGTAAGTAGGACTGAGATAATTTGAATGTAGCCAGTACCTCAAATTAAAATATATTTGTTACAACAGGTGATCTGAATGTGTGGGAATATTATTACATTAACAAGATTAATCCAATTAACAGAACTCTTTAGTTGAAAACTATGATACAAAATATGTACAAATTCACCTAAAATATTGAATTTGTAATCTTTAAGAAACAAGACACATGGATACAAAGGTTTTAAATAGATAGACAAATATCTTGTAACCAGAAAAGGGAAATGTAGCTGACAGCAAGAAAGATTAGTGACCCAGAAACTATCAAACATTATAAAAACTACTGTGCTATATTAAGAAAAGTTATTAAAAAATCCAGAAGTATGTGTATCATGTCTGAAATCAGCAACTCTGATAATAAAATTAAAACAATTTGGAATATTATTAAAAGAGAAACAGGTCAACCAAGAACACAGGAAGACAGTATTACCATCAAATTGAATGAAAATGTTATGAACAAAAAGTCTGAAGTTGAAAATATTTTTAATAATCATTTTCTAAATATTGTGGATATAGTAGGATCTAGGTGTTCATTAGAAGATGCTAGGCTGTTAATGGAAGAGGCCATACCTATGTAATTCGATACAATTGAAATCTCACCCACTTCTCCCTCTGAAATTAGGAAAATAATAAAGTTGCTTAAACGCAAAAACTCACATGGAATTGATGGCATTTCCAGCAAAATACTAAAAGCTTGTTCTCAACAGACAAGTAAGATTCTCAGCCACCTGTGTAATACCTCTCTGGAACAGGGCATTTTCCCTGATAGACTGAAATATGCAATTGTTATACCTTTGCATAAAAAAGGGGATAGATCTGATGTCTACAATTACTGTCCATCTCCCTTCTAACAGCTTTATCCAAAATTTTTGAGAAAGTAATGTATTCAAGAGTAGCTTCACATATCTTTAAAAATGAAGTACTAACAAAATGTCAGTTTGGTTTCCAGAAAGGTTTTTCAACAGATAATGCCATATATGCTTTCACCAATCAAATTTTGAATGATCTGAATAACTGAACACCACCCACTGGGATTTTTGTGATCTCTCAAAGGCTTTTGATTGTGTAAATCATGAAATTCTGCTAGACAAGCTCAAGTATTGTGGCATGAGTGGGACAGTGCACAAATGGTTTAATTCGTACCTAACTGGAAGAGCGCAGAAAGTTGAAATAAGCAGTTCTCATAATACGCAAAGACCAGCATATTCCTCAAACTGGGGAACTATCAAGAATGGGGTTCCGCAAGGGTCAGTCTTGGGTCCTTTGTTGTTCTTAATATATATTAAAGACTTGCCATTCTATATTCATGAAGAGGCAAAGTTAGATCTCTTTGCTGATGATACAAGTATAGTAATCACACCTGACAAACAAGAATTAACTGATGAAATTGTCAATAATGTCTTTCAGAAAATTACTAAGTGGTTCCGTGTAAATGGACTCTCACTGAATTTTGATAAGACACAGTACATACAGTTCTGTACAGTAAATGGTATGACGCCATTAATAAATATAGACCTTAATCAGAAGCATATAACTAAGGTAGAATATTCAAAATTTTTAGGTGTCTCCATTGATGAGAGATTAAATTCGAAGAAACACATTGATGATCTGCTGAAAGTTTTGAGTTCAGCTACTTATGCAATAAGGGTCATTGCAAATTTTGGTGATAAACATCTTAGTAAATTAGCTTACTACGCCTATTTTCACTCATTGCTTGCATATGGCACCATTTTTTGGGGTAATTCAACACTGAGGAATAAAGTATTTATTGCACAAAAGCGTGTGATCAGAATAATAGCTGGAGTCCACCCAAGATCATCCTGCAGACATTTATTTAAGGATCTAGGGATATTCACAGTAGCTTCTCAGTATATATACTCTCTTATGAAATTTGTTATTAACAACCAAACCCAATACAAAAGCAATAGCAGTGTTCATAACTACAATACTAGGAGAAAGGATGATCTTCACTATTCCAGATTAAATCTAACTTTATCACAGAAAGGGGTGAACTATACTGCCACTAAAGTCTTTGGTCACTTACCAAATAGTATCAAAAGTCTGACAGATAACCAACAAGTATTTAAGAAGAAATTAAAAGAATTTCTGAATGACAACTCCTTCTACTCCATAGAGGAATTTTTAGATATAAATTAAGAAAAAAAGAAAAAACCAAACAATAAAATTAAAATAAAAATAAAAAATAAAGAAGTTGTTATATTAACTTAATTATGTTATTAAATTAACTTAATTATGTCATGTATTGGAAGATTTGACTCGTTCCACATCATTACGAAATATCATATTCATGATCCATGGAACTAGTATTAATCTAATCTAATCTAATTAATTATTGTAAAATGAATGAAAAATGTAATTTCTGTAATATAGTATTTAATGTTCGAGTTCAATTACTTAAGAAGGAACAATAACATACTTATTCATTTACTTGTATATGGGGTGGAAATTGTGAGAGTCCAGAATTTTTATACAGGATGTTACAAAAAGATATGGCCAAACTTTCAGGAAACATTCCTCATACACATATAAAGAAAAGATGTTATGTGGACATGTGTACGGAAACGCTTAATTTCCATGTTAGAGCTCATTTTAGTTTGTTCTTCCACCTACGCTCAATGGAGCACATTATCATGATTTCATAAGGGATACTCTACCTGTGCTGCTAGAACATATGCCTTTACAAGTACGACACAACATGTGGTTCATGCACGATGGAGCTCCTGCACATTTCAGTCGAAGTGTTCGTACGCTTCTCAACAACAGATTCGGTGACTGGTGGATTGGTAGAGGTGGACCAATTCCATGGCCTCCACGCTCTCTTGACCTCAACCCTCTTGACTTTCATTTATGGGGGCATTTGAAAGCTCTTGTCTACGCAACCCCGGTACCAAATGTAGAGACTCTTCTTGCTGGTATTGTGGACGGCTGTGATACAATACGCCATTCTCCAGGGCTGTATCAGCGCATCAGGGATTCCATGCGATGGAGGGTGGATGCATACATCCTCGCTAATGAAGGACATTTTGAACATTTCCTGTAACAAAGTGTTTGAAGTCACGCTGGTACGTTCTGTTACTGTGTATTCCCACTCCATGATTAATGTGATTTGAAGAGAAGTAACAAAATGAGCTCTAACATGGAAAGTAAGCGTTTCTGGACACATGTCCACATAACATATTTTCTTTCTTTGTGTGTGAGGAATGTTTCCTGAAAGTTTGGCCATACCTTTTTGTAACACCCTGTACATTTAAATTCTGAATTTCTGTTCATAAAGTAAGAGTTGTGAGGTTCTCTGTACCCTTGTCATCTTACATGAATGAGTAACTACATATTTTATTAACGATAGGGTAAGGGGGAATGTTTCAGGAGGAGAGCAGGTCTGCATTTTTTAATATTATGTTATATGTTAGTACAACTACTTGTTTGCATTGTATTGTTATGTGCTTCAGATACTCTTTGGACAGAATGTGGTGTTTGAAGGTCATCAGAAGACGCCTTTACATCACAGCATGTGTGACACAGAGCTTCCAAGTATGTACGGACAGTGTAAGAAGTGCCTTGGAATTAGAGACGTTGAAGGTCATCAATGAAAACTATACACAAAAATGTGTAAGTAAAAACTTGCATAGGAAAACTGTGAGTTTGTCTTAGTATTGAAAATTGTATTCAGATACATAGGCAGGCAACATGTTGTTCAAACTAACACAATTAATATACACAGTTATTTAATCCTGTGAATAATTATTTGCAGTTTATGAAAGGGTATAATAATGAGGAACATATTCACAAGGCAGATACCGGAAAACTGTACATAGATTGTATACATTTTAAAATTGGTGGTATTCTTACATGCTTCTGAGTAGAAGTAAATGATAGCTGTTTTTTTAGACTTGTTATTTATTTTGTTGTATGAGTTTATGTATTCTGTGGTCGTTTGTTTAGAGTGAGTTTATTTTGTGGCGTAGTTTTCCACCACAAGAGTCACTTGTGGCCACTGTAACCAGATCCAATCTCTGAGCAAAGCAGTTTTCAGCAACAGCAGCTTATCATTTGTTCACAGAATGTATACATTGTTTAATATAGCGGTATTCTTACATACTTCTGAGAAGAAGTGGACAGTAGCTGTTTATTTGGCTGGTTTTAGTACTGGTATTTATTTTGTTGTAAGAGCTGTATTTTTGTTTGTGTTGAGTGAGTTCAACTTCTTAGGCTAGCTGAAGATTGATAGAGAGTGAGCCTGTAGCATGAGCATGATGGAGGAATTCGGGAATTCGCGACTGTTCACAATCAGGTGGAAGCTGTGCTGGCCACAGTCGAAACACTTCACGCTGCTGCCCTTGGTTAAGGTGTCCTGGGGCATCTAGATAATTACTTTGGCATCTCTGGAGAGTATAGAATCGGCAGAGGTCCCTGGTGCCGCTTCACCTTCCAATTTGCATGTCCCAGACGATGAGTCTCTCTCTGGGTGGAAGGCAGAAGTGGGTACCAGCAGCTTGGCTGAAAATAAATCTGAGCCAGCACAGGATGCCTCGCCTATTGAGATAGTGGCCAGTCTTCCTGAGAGGTCCGGATAAGTGCAGAGGGTGGGATTCCTTGTCATTTGGAAATATAATGTTGGGTAGGTGATGGAGCACCTCATGGAAACAGTGGACAGCTCAGCAAAGAGGCCATTGTCCTCTCTGTTTGCTTGCTGTGCGAGTCTCATCACAGATGTGGAGGAGGCTCTGCTAGCAGCTGCAAATCGCTACTCATGTAGACACAAATGACATCTTCTGCCTTGGTTCAGAGGCCATCTTTGGTTCCTGCAGGAGTTGTTTGGCGAAGACAGCTAGCCTCGCCTGTGTGGTGGAAGTAGCGTTAACGTTTTGTAGCTTAGTTCCCAGAACCAATCGTGATCCTCTGATTTGGAGCTAAGCAGAATACTTAAACCAGAAGCTCAGACTATCCTGAGATGATCTTGGATGTTGATTTCTCGATCTGCGCTATCAGGTGGATAATTGTTGGACACCCTTAATAAATAAGGTGTGCAGTACACGCAGGAAGCAGCTGCTAGGTTAGCGGTATATATGTGGCATGTACATATACCTTTTTTACGATTGCGAAATTCCAATACAAGCCCAACAAGATTTGCTCTGATTCCAGACAGGCTGGCATTCATCACAGCAGTTTGGAGAAAGAAAATGTTAGTATAGTAACAGTTAAATGTAGGAGCATCTATGGAAGAGTTCTGGAACTAGCCTTGCTTATAAACGTTAATAATACACACATAATACTAGGAAAAGAAATCAGGTTGAAACCAGATGTCAGTAGTAATGAAATTCTAATTTCCGATTGGAAATGTGTATTGTAAGGATAGCTCGAACACTGGTGCTAGAGGTGTGTTTATAGCCATAAGTAATACGATAATTTCAAATGAGATTAGTATAGATTGAATGAAGATAAGTATTTATGTTGGCTCAAACATGGTAATCGGATGTTTAACGGACCCATGCCTCTGGAGCAGTTGTGGTGGAACATTTGGAGGGAAACTCGAATAGAGTTTCGCATAAATTTCCTGGTCATGTCGTAGTATCAGGTGAAGATTTCGTCTTACCAGCTACAGACTGGAGGACAAGTGATTAGGGAAAGGGAATCGTGCGAAGTTGTTTTAAATGCCTCTCCCGAAAATTACTTTGGACATTTAATCTGAGGACTTAATCGTGAAGATAACATCTGAGATCTTCTGGAAGCAAACATACTCAAATTTTCGACTCAGTGTAGAACACAAAATCAGAGATCATAAGGCCGTTCCATCATCGCTAAATATGCCTATAAATAGGAATACAAAGAAAAGTGGGAAGATTTTCCAGGTTAACGAGAGTGACGAGAAACAGATTTCAAATTACCTGAGCGGTCAGCATGAAAATTTCTTCTACAACACTAACAACGTTGAGTACAGTACGTTTTAAACAGTTATCTGCCTAGTAAAGTTATGAACGATGGAAAAGACCTGCTGTGGTTCGACAGTCTATTTAGAAAGCTGCTACAAAAGCAAAAAGGGCTTCACTGCAAATTTAAATGTAGCTAAAGCCTCACAGATATACAAAAACTGAACGAAACCAAAATTACTGGAAAGAGAGCCATACCTGATGCGTTCAGCGATTTCGAAAGAAACATTCTTTCTACCGACTTGACAGAAAATCCTAAGATGTCCTGGCTTCTGTTAAGTCAGTAAACAGGTTGAAGCCATCTGTCCAGACACTCTGTAACCATAATGCCACTGAAATGGAGGACTACACAGAAAGACCGAAATACAAAACGTCTTTTTCCAAAACCGTTTCACAGAGAAAGATAGCACTGTAGTACTTTCTTTGAATTGTAGCATGAACAACAAAATGACTGATATCGAAATGAGTAACCATGGACTAGAAGAGCAACTGAAATCGCTCAGTAAAGTGAAGACCACTGGAAACGGCAGAATACCAATATGATTCTGCTTAGAGTGTGTGAAATAACTTGCCTTCTGCTAGTGCAGTGTAGTGTAGTTCTGTGTAGGAGTGATCTTGGATGATATGATTTTGGATCATATTAAGTGCTCACATATTCTGGAGACCGAAAATCTCATCTGCAGGAATAAATGTGGGTTCTGATAACAATGGTCACGTGAAGACCACTTTGCTCTGTTCATCCATGAGACCCAGAAGGCTGTAGATACTGGAGCCAATGTAGGTGCCATGTTCATTGACTTCCATAATGCACCAAATACAGTTCTGCACTGCCTCCTAACTAACCAAATGCGAGTTTATTAAATATAAGATCAATTGTGTGGTTGGATTGATCACTTTCTAGTAAACAGAACATGACATGACAGTTTCAATGGAGAAAAGTCTTCAGACACAAAAGTGACTTCAGATGTACATCAAGGCAGTATTATAGGTCCATTGCTCTTCACAGTATACATAAATGACATAGCAGACTTTATCTGAAGTTCCCTGAGGCTTTTGTGAACGAGGCCATTGTATAAAGAGAAGTCGCAAACCAGGAAAATACAGGAAGACCTTCACAGAATTGATACTTGGTGTGGGGAGTATAAATTTCTCTGAGACTGTTATTGATAATATCTTTGTAGACAAATGTAGGAAAAAAGTCGTACCACAAAACCAATAGTTAATGGGCTCTCTAATCATGACATGCAGCATCTTGTGTTAGATGTTGAAACTTGTCAGGGTAAAAAGTCTATTAAATCTGAGTACAGGAGGGTAATAAATCACTCAAAAATTTAAAATTTTAGGAGATTGCTCAAAGATAAGAACTGGATAGATATTTACAGAATTTCTGACTCAAATGGAAAATACAAAGTATCCTTTAATAAAGTTACTTCTTCTTTTGAACATTTTCCCCTGAAGTTAACTCAAATCAAACAGAAATCTAAAAATAAACTATGGATTACACACGGAATGAAGATATCATGTGGGACAAAAAGGAGACTGTATGCACTATCTAGGAACAGATCTGATGTTAGCATTGTATTGCATTAGAATGAATGCTCTAAAATATTGAAGAAAGTAATATAGAAATCTAAGCAGCTTTATTATGAGAAAAAGATAATTACATCAGGCAACAACATAAAAACTATGTGGGATATACTGAAGACAGAAACAGGTGGGACCAAAAAGGTAGTGGAAAAGAGACGTTGGTAACAAACACATGTATTGGTGCAAACTTCCTAAACAAGTACTTTGTTGCTGCTACTGACAACTTGGGGTTATCAGGTTCAGTAAACAGAGCAATGGAGTATCTGAGGCCTGTCTTTGCAAATAACTTCAGTAAAATGGAAATGACATACACGCCTTCCAAAGAAGTAATATTCATCACAAAATCCTTAAAATCTAAGTATTCTAGTGGTTATGATAACATTTCAATGAAGTTAATCAAAGGGTGCTCATGTGAGTTACATTTTCTCTTGTGTGACCAATCTCTTATCAGTGGAACATTTCCAGACCAGCTAAAATATGCTGAAGTCAAGCCTCTTTACAAGAAAGGTGATAAGGAGATACCATCAAACTATCGATCAGTTTCACTTTTGCTGGGTTTTTCAAAAATATTTGAAAATGTTGCGTTCAGGTGTCTCCATAAGTATCTGACCGCAAATAAGATATTATTCATGGCACAGTTTGGGTTTCTTAAGCGTTCTGATATAGAAAAAGCTATGTACATTTGCAGTGGGAATGTACTTAATTCCTTAACGGCTACTGGCATTTTCTGTGGCCTGTAAAAGCCTTTGACTGTGTGAATCACAGCATTCATTTAAGTAAATCAGAATATTATTGGTGTCACCAGCAGTTCTGTGAAATGGTTGAATCTTATCTAGCTAAAAAGAAATAAAGGGTGTCGTTGTGAAGTATCTGTGCAGTAAGCAGTAATTCTTCATCTGGTTGGGAATTAATTACATGTGGTGTTCCTCAGGATTTCATCTTGGGTCCGTTGCTTTTTCTTGTATCCATTAATGGCTTCTTGTCTGTTACACTGCCAGAAGCTTGTTTTGTTTGCAGATGATACAAACACTCTCAGGATTAAAAATCCTGATAAGTAGCAAATTAAGTACACATGTGGAAATGGCTGCTAATCAAATTTTCATTGACATTATTAGAAGCTTTAAAGCTAATTCACCGTCATTACATTTTGAAAAGACCTACTATATGCAGTTCAGAACCCGTAAGAGATTTCCTTCCAGCATTTGTATAACATATGAAGACGTTCAGATTGAAGAGGTTGACAGTGTTAAATTTCTGGGGTTACAACTCAGTAATAAATTCAGTTGGAAAGGGCATACCACAGAATTGCTGAGCACCTAAACAAGTCTGTGCTGCAGTGAGAACAATGTCAGATGCAGAAGACATGAATATCAAAAAACTTGCATACTTTGCTTGCTTTCATTCTATTATGTGATAAGGGATCATATTTTGAGGTAACTTGTCAAACCGAGCAAAAGTTTTTAGAGTGCAAAAGACTCATTTGTGGAGTAAATTCGAGAAAATCATGGTGAAACCTGTTCAAGGAACTTTGTATTCTAACCACTGCTTCTCAGTGTATTTATTTCTTAATGAAATTTGTTGCAAGTAATATATCTCTGTTTCCAACCAATAGCTCAATACATGGTATCCAACACTAGGAATGAAACAATCGCCATAAAGACCTAAAATCACTTACCTTGGTCTAAAAAGGGGTCCAATATTCAGAAACACACTTTTTCAATAAATTGCCAGCATTCATTAAAAGCTTGGTTTTAGATAAATCACAATTTAAACAGAGTTTGAAATACTTTTTGATAGGCAACTCGCTCTACTCTGTAGATGAGTAGTTTAACATGGACTGTTTGACCAGCTTAAGTAACAATGTCTCTTAGATTTCAGTTTTGAGAACACTTGGTCGCAACAGTCAAAATTAGCTATTTTGTGTATGATAAATTTATCAAAAATTTGTAACTCTGTTTCATTCTGACAGTGTATTAATTGTGTAAATATCAGCAGTTCCAGATTACTTTATGCATTCACCTATTTTGACAATCTCCTGACTTATGATCAAGGTAGTGAGTATTATATTCAAATGTTTTTTGTTTTTTATGTTTCACTTTCTGATTTGTTCCACATCCTATGAGAATCATCTCATTTTTGGGTCTAGGCAATGAAAACTGAATCCAATTTACTCTAATCTCGATGTAAACAGATGTAACATATTGTGCACACATAGACTGAAAGACCCATTATTGTATGATTACATAACAGCAGAACAATCGCTGGAAGCAATTATTTCCATAAAATATCTAGAGTATGTGTATACAGTTATTTAAAGTGGAACGACCACATAAAACCAATTGCAAAAAAGGCAGTTGCAGCAATGAATTTCATTGAAAGAAACCAGAGGGAATGTAGTCCATTAACGAAGGAGCTACCTTACAAAACCCTTGTTCAATCAATACTTGAAGATTGCTCATCAGTCTAGGAATTGTACTGCGTAGGATTGATAGAGAAAATAGAGAATATCCAAAGCAGCGCAGTGAATTTCATTACAAGTTCATTTAGCAGGCACAAAAGCATCACAGAGATAATCAACCAACGCCAGTGGCAGGCAATGCAAGAGAGGCATTCTGCATCATAATGTGCTTTACTGTTAAAGTTTCGAAAGTGTATCTTTCTACAAGAGTCGACCAATACACTGCTTTGCTCTATGTATATCTCGTGATAAGACCATAAAGATAAAATTAGAGAGTTTCCAGCTCACCAGAGGCTTATTAACAGTTGTTCTTCCCATGACTGCCACAGGAAAAAGGGGGGGGGGGGGTGAAGTGACAGTGGTATAAAAAATACGCTCCACCACACACCGCAAGATGCTCTGCGGAGTATAGATGTAGTGATATGTATGTAAATAATGATTTATCACGAGTTGACATGGCAGAACCCTCTCATAGCTAACTCCTCCCACATGTCGACAGTTTTAGCCTGTACAGAGTGGTCAAAGTGAGGTTATGAGAATTTAAAGTTTGTAAGATAAGCTGCTGAAAAGACGAACAACAGGAAAGGTGTTGTACATTCATTTCGAAACATCGACATTTATATGCTAGAGAAATTGTGTATGTAGAAATGCATCAAACAATATTTACAGGCAACACATAAAAACTGTTTATATTGTTCATTGTGTTTTTTTCTAAGTACCGCATAACGTCAAAACAACTGTGTTTTTCTTCTTTGGTAGACATGATTTTTACACTATTAACAAAAGGTCATTTGATTGAACACTGACTGGGCTGAGACACACAACAAACCACAATCACACTGTGGTTTGGTGAAGTGAAGAAGTGTTTTTGCTACGTTATTTGTGGAAAATACTTGTCATAGTTACGTGTGCATCACAACACCTCAGAATGATGCTGGGAACGGAAGTGCTTGCCACACTAAAACGTAAGTAAAAACGAATATATGCGCGAAAACATCGCGACAAACTAAATTACATTCTAGAAGATAGGTTAACACCCAGCAAAAACCTTTCTCATAAAAATCGTTTGGTTGCAGATGACAAGCTACCTGTAGTAATTAACACACAAGTGATCCAGAAAATTCATGCACACCAGATGTAAAGGTATTTACAAAAAGAAACGATCTGTTGTTTGAACGAAAGAAGCACATAATTTTATAATCATTTAACAAAAATGTTCACATTGCAGAATAAATAAAAATGACAACCCACTGATGATGGCACAGTGGTGCCAAAACACGTTTGGGTACTGAGAGAAAACGGTGTTTTGCATAACGGACCTCACATCCAACAATTTTAACTGTGAACACAGCCAATACAAGGAGCTGCAAAACAAAATGATGAATAGGCAGAGTAATGTTCACAGTTTTGTGCCACCTTGATGACTGTAGTTTAAAGCTTTTTCATTTGTACAAAAGATACAAATCTAAAGATTAGAAAATATTTACAATTTATATGACACACATTAACACTGAATATGTTACTGACTAAGGTATTCTACCGAAAATCATCCAGATTTTTGGAGCAGCTAGCTTCTATATAGTTTAAGATTGTACATATTCATCAACTCCATAGTACATTTTATTTAAAAGACACATTTTTAGAGCCGTTTTACAATTCATTAAATTTTTTTGTGTCTTAATGTGTTGTGGTATCTCGCTCTAAAGTTTCTTCCCTGCTGGTAAAGGCCCCTCTTGTTTAACTTTTGTTTTTGCATATTCACTATGCAGTTCCATTTTCTATTGAGTATTGTACTTACGAACTGTTTCATTTTTTTGCATTAGTTGGTCTTGAGTATCTGTTTTTTTTTTTAATGAAACATCTTACTTCTAAAATGTATGATTAGCATGGAATGCCAGAACACATCACAATGCAATGTCAGTGCCTAGTTTTTCTCCGGAATGAACGAAGTTTTGACGTTGATGGCGAAAACTGATGACTGAATTGGCCCTCACGTTTATATATTTTTTTGAATGTGTAAGAACATCAATCATACATGAATATTAAATAGTGGTTTACATGTTTCTCTTTGCTGTCTGAATAAAACTGTTCTGGTGACTTTTTTAAATTTGAATAACTTCACTCAGAACTTTGACCCTAAAAAGTAACTGATTAACACGGAGCCCCAGAACATGCCACAATGCAATTGCAATAGCGGCATTCACACAGTCCGTCAATACCACAGAACGGGACGGAACACAGCGGAATGAAAGAGCCACGTTTTCTCCGAAAAAAATAAAGTATTGACGTTGATGGGGAAAACTAATGACTACTCTGGCCTCACGTTTATATAACATTTTGAATGTGCGAGATTGTCAATCATACATGAGTTTTATGAGAATAAAGTTTTTGTTTATTAAATATATTTTTATTAGTTACATTTTTTGTGATCGATCGATGAACTAATGCTTAGGCCGCAAAATATGAACTGATAGTACCAAGAAAAAAAATTCTGGCGCAGATGATACCTTTTTGTAGAAAAACCAAAAGTGTTACGTCTTTGGTGATGTTTTGTGTATTGAAACTTTGACACAACAGTGTCAATGTGACGTACCAACATGTGAAATGTGTTCATCGTCGGAAGCTGTTCGATGTAGTTGGTGTTAGCGCGGATTGTGGGATCAGAAATTGTTCGCCAGAGTTCCTTCTTAAATTGTCACTATTTTGGCTGCTGTCTAGTTTTCCATTGTGTCTTTTGTTAACTAAATTGTTATAGATAGTGTTGTGGGAAATTTTTCTTTGAAGAGGAAGTTTTTAATCAATCTGAAAGTGGAAATTGTAACATGTGGATTACATTGACGAGACCTGACAAGAGGAAACGAGAATTTTGATACTGTTTTTACATATTAATGTCTTGAACAACTGACGCAAACGTTATATGCTGCTTTAATTAAAGTACGAAAATATGTCTAAAGCAAGAGTTCATGAAAAGAATGGTACCGCTGCTGTTAAACAAACTGAATCCGTGTGGGTTAGGGCGTTTACATCGAATTCGGAATGGCCAGATAAGGTGAAATAACTTATGATTTAAATTATTGTTGTGCGTTTGTTGTTTACAGATCCATAATAGTGAGTTCTTTCAGGAGGAATTTTTAGACGTGATCTATTGGGGAAGACAAGCCCTTGGAATCGTAATTGGATTGCTTTGGGGGCTAATACCACTGAGAGGATTTATTGGCCTGTTTTTGTAAGTTGCTTTGTCAGTTTTGTAATAAATCTTTTTTTCAATATGCATTACCCGAATGTTTAAATACGTTGTGTCTTTTGGTGTGCCTTCAAATATTTCATTGCTGTTACAATGACAGTAACAGTAGTATATCATAGTCGTTTACCTCATTAACATAGAGAGACTGAAGTGTTGCCAGCAGTATAAATCGACAGAAATATCTCATGTTGTGAGATGTTGGTTAACATTCAGTTTGCTGTGTATGTGCTGCCATCTGCTACTCCTTGGTGAATATTGCTGTGTGAAGCACTGAGGCTGAATCCGTTTGAAATATCAAACAACAGCTAAAACACACAAATATGAAGGGTAAAGAATTATCAAGTCAGTTGAAAAGTGTAGCCATCTGACATCTAGGAGAGGGGTAAGGGGAGATTTAGTGGAATGAGATGTTAAATATATGCTATTTTAAAAACATTTGTAATACTGTCCCTTCTTCCCACAATAAGTCTAGCTGTACGTATATTATTGACATAACATTTATCCCCTATAACTGTGGAAGTTAACACCATGATATATTTTCAAAATTTCTCTTTAATGTATGTCATTCACAAAGTAGTTGTTTGCTGTCTGATGGTTTGTAGTGCTTCAGACACATGCAGTGGAGGAATTTAGTAACTGAAAATTGACAAAGCGTAGAACTAGTTGCACATTATGTCTTCAGTGGCTGCTGGTACAATCTCATCATGTTTCAATGAGATCCCTGTTGCACATTTCTGTTCTTCCCATTACTTGCTGTGCATTCCCCAAGAGGTTCCATTATTTTGTCAGTTTGACCGCACTTCAGATTCGTAAGTGGTAAATATGTAGCAAGCTGCAATCGTGTTCTGCATGTACTCACCCAAAAATCATATCATATTGACATCACAAGGTAGCATTGTAGTTTGCAACTTAGAGTTACATAATTAGTGTGGCTTTCTGAAAAAAATTCAACTTACATTGTTGTTCATATTCCACTTTAAATTCTGTTTCCACTTCAGATATTCAATTCACATTGCATTAAGATTGCTTGTGTTCTGTCTAGTGACATCATCAACATGACTTTAAACTGAGCACTGCACTGTGGTGGTCAAACCAACATTTGTGTTAAAAACAGATTTACATGCCCGTTGCTGGTTGCAAGTACCCAATAAGGCAGCGAAAGAGTAACAGTGTATTTCCTAGCAATGACTGGAAACAGTTGTAGCATCCTGTACGTAACTTAATGAAGGAAAGTCTGTTGTGTGCAAGGAGGAGTGTCCAAAATTTCTGAAAGTTCACATTATATTTGTGATTTCAATTATAATAATACTAAGAAGAAGAAAAAACAAAAATTGTGAGCCACTTCATGGAGCCAAAATTATAAAAGAAAGTAAAGTGTAAAACATGTGTCCACTGGTCATTGTTTGTAACTGAACCACTACTTCAGCTGCTCAGAAACATTTCCAAGATGCTTCTCTTGACATCTTATACTTCGGTTAGCCATGTTTTCACCACAACCTTAGCACCAAAACACGTAGTAAAGAAATTGTCAAAGATGCAACAACAGCAGTTTAAGGCACTGTCAGAATCCAGTATTCTAATGTCAAATGATTTCAGTTTTAGCTTTCAAATACAATTTGTCTTTTCACACCTCTTATTACTTACTTAAAGATATCCCCTCCTTGCTCCTTGGTGGCACTAAACAGTTATCTTACCATTTTACATACTGTAGAGGACAAGAGCCTTTGTTTAGCCATTGTGTGTGCTGTATGTGTTGTTAAATGTGCGTGCATGCGCGGTTTACTGCTTTAAAAGTAGGTCTAAGGCCTATACTGTTACTCAATTATTGTTTATAAAAGGTCTTTCTTTAGGGTAAAAAGTGAACACATTCATTTAAATATTGTCTAGAATGTGGAGTTCCAAAGAAGACCTAGAGTGCACTTTCTTTTGATGATTTGTCTTTGTATCAGCAAATTTCTGAAAACATCCAAATTCAGTTTTCAAGACCAGCTATTTTCTCCTACCAACAGCCTGTCCTGAATTTGAACAAATTTTTGGGAATTACTGTTATTGCTTAGTCAGTGCTCACAGATATGGTGATCAGTGTTACTAATTACACACGAGAACACACATGCATAGTACACAGAATATGTAATTGCAGAAATAACATGAAACTAATGACACAACTGTGGGAATAAAGGAGTTTTGGGCAGGGACAAATTAAGTACGATAATTCTAATAGTGAAGACTTACCAAAACAAAAACTAATGAAACCTACAAACATATCATCGATCTGTCATCGAAAAACTTACCTGTCCAAAAAACAATGCACTCCAATATACCTACTTATGAAAGTAAAGCAGTCATCAGTCTGAATGATTGTTTTGATTGCTGTACTAGACATGGTAGTGTTGGAGATTGTATGCTGTTGCCTTCCTCTGACCTTTCCACTGACTTAACCAGCCAGTAGTGGGTGCCGTAATGTGCATATTGAGCCATGGTGCAACTCAACGTTCGTCACAGCAACAAACATTGTGCAAGGTGAAAGAAGTGACATAAGAATCGTAAGACTGGAACAAACCCAGGATCTTAGGATTTGAAATCTGGTGTTTTAGCACTGAGCCACCAATACTGACCAATATCAGCAAATAATTAAGATCATCAAGTAACAACCCAATCTACAAAATCATAAAAAACTACTTCAGCATCAGTTAATCCCCACATCTCAGTGCACACACACACACACACACACACACACACACACACACACACACACACACACTCTCTCTCTCTCTCTCTCTCTCTCTCTCTCTCTCTCTCTCTCTCTCTCTCTAGAAGAAACAAAATTATGGAACCCACCTTATTATGTCTCACATACTTGACAGCAACTTTGGTCAATTTCATTCGTTCACTGCAGTGCTACCACTTCACACATTCTGCTACTATGCTATACGACTGCAGAAATTTAATTCTGATGATCATATTGTCACCCGTAGTGACAACCAATGTACGACTCGTGTATTTCGATGTAGGATTCAAAACTAGTAGCAGATGAAAAACAAAAATAAAATTTTCAATCATTAACACCAAGGTGAATTAACAGTTCCAAAACTGAAAACAAAATTAATAGCTTATAACTAACGACATTAAAATAACTGTCTGACAAGCAAACAAAAACAGACATATAGAACAAACAGCCCCCCCCCCCCCCCCATAAACCATGGGGAGGCTTGCGTGCCTCAGCGATACAGATAGCCGTACTGTAGGTGCAACCACAACAGAGGGGTATCTGTTGAGAGGCCAAACAAATGTGTGGTTCCTGAAGAGGGGCAGCAGCCTTTTCAGTAGTTTCAGGGGCAACAGTCTGGATGATTGACTGATCTGGCCTTGTAACACTAACCAAAATGGTCTTGCTGTGCTGGTACTGCGAATGGCTGAAAACAAGGTGAAACTACAGCCGTAATTTTTCCCGAGGGCATGCAGCTTTATTATAGGGTTAAATGATAATGGTGTCCTCTTGGGTAAAATAGTACCCCATTCGGATCTCCGGGCGGGGACTACTCAGGAGGACGTTGTTATCAGGAGAAAGAAAACTGGCATTCTACGGATCGGAACGTGGAATGTCAGATCCCTTAATCAGGCAAGTGGTTAGAAAATTTAAAAAGGGAAATGGATAGGTTAAAGTTAGATATAGTGGGAATTAGTGAAGTTCGGTGGCAGGAGGAACAAGACTTATGGTCAGGTGAATACAGGGTTATAAATACCAAATCAAATAGGGGTAATGCAGGAGTAGGTTTAATAATGAATAGGAATGCGGGTAAGCTACTACAAACAACATAGTGAACGCATTATTGTGGCCAATATAGATATGAAGCCCATGCCTACTACAGTAGTACAAGTTTACATGCCAACTAGCTCCACAATTCACGAAGAGATTGATGAAATGTGTGATGAGATAAAAGAAATTATTCAGATAGTGAAGGGAGACAAAAATTTAATAGTCATGGGTGACTGGCACTCGATAGTATGAAAAGGAAGAGAAGGAAACGTAGTATGTGAATATGGAATGGGAGTAAGGAATGAAAGAGGAAGCCACCTGTTAGAATTTTGCACAGAGCATAACTTAATCATAGCTAACACTCGGTTAAAGAATTCTAAAAGAAGGTTGTATACATGGAAGAAGCCTGGAGATACTGGAAGGTCTTGGAAATTGTAAGACATTTCCAGGGGCAGATGTGGACACTGACCACAGTCTATTGGTTATGAACTGTATATTAAAGGTGAAGAAACTGCAAAAAGGTGGCAATTTGAGGAGATGGGACCTGGATAAACTGAAATAACAAGAGGTTGTAGAGAGCTTCAGGGAGAGCATTAGGGAACGATTGACAAGAATGGAGGAAAGAAATACAGTAGAAGAAGAATGGGTAGCTTTGAGAGATGAAATAGTGAAGGTAGCAGATGATCAAGTACGTAAAAAGACAGGGGCTAGTAGAAATCCTTGGGTAACAGAAGAAATATTGAATTTAATTGATGAAAGGAGAAAATAGAAAAATGCAGTAAGTGAAGCAGGCAAAAAGGAATACAAACATCTCAAAAATGAGATAACACAGGAAGTGCAAAATGGCTAAGCAAGGATGGCTAGAGGACAAATGTAAGGATGTAGAGGCGCATATCACTAGGGGTAAGATAGATACTGCTTTGGAGAAAAGAGAACCACTTGCATGAATATCAAGAGCTCAGATGGAAACCCAGTTCTAAGCAAAGAAGGGAAAGCAGAGAGGTTGGAGGAGTATGTAGAGGGTCTATACAAGGGCGATGTTCTTGAGGACAATATTATAGAAATGGAAAAGAATGTAGATGAATATGAAATAGGAGATATGATACTGCGTGAAGTGTTTGACAGAGCACTGAAAGACCTAAGTTGAAACAAGGCCCCGGGAGTAGACAACATTCCAGTAGAACTACTGACAGCCTTGGGAGAGCCATGCTTAACAAAACTCTACCATCTAGCGAGCAAGATGTATGAGACAGGCAAAATACCCTCAGACTTAAAGAAGAATATAATAATTCCAATATCAGTTTGGATTCCATAGAAATGTTGGAACGTATGAGGCAATACTGACCCCCTACGACTTATCTTAGAAAATAGATTAAGGAAAGGCAAACCTATGTTTCTAGCATTTGTAGACTTAGAGAAAGCTTTTGACAACGTTGACTGTAATACTCTCTTTCAAATTCTGAAGGTGGCAGGGGTAAAATACAGGGAGTGAAAGGCTATTTACAATTTGTATAGAAACCAAATGGCAGTTACGAGAGTCGAGGGGCATGAAAGGGAAGCAGTGGTTGGGAAGGGAGTGAGACAAGGTTGCAGCCTATCCCCAGTGTTATTCAATCTGTATATTGAACAAGCAGTAAAGGAAACAAAAGAAAAGTTCGGAGTAGGAATTAAAATCCATGGAGAAGAAATAAAAACTTTTAGGTTTGCCAATGACATTGTAATTCTGTCAGAGACAGCAAAGTACCTGGAAGAGCAGCTGAACGGAATTGACAGTGTCTTGAAAGGAGGATATAAGATGAACATCAACAAAAGCAAAACGAGGATAATGGAATGTAGTCAAATTAAATCTGGTGATGCTGAGAGAATTAGATTAGGAAATGAGACACTTAAAGTAGTAAAGGAGTTTTGCTATTTAGGGAGTAAAATAACTGATGATGGTCGAAGTAGAGAGGATATAAAATGTAGACTGGCAATGGCAAGGAAATCGTTTCTGAAGAAGAGAAATTTGTTAACATTGAGTATAGATTTAAGTAAGTCGTTTCTGAAAGTATTTGTATGGAGTGTAGCTATGTGTGGAAGTGAAACGTGGACGATAAATAGACAAGAAGAGAATAGAGGCTTTCGAAATGTGGTGCTACAGAAGAATGCCGAAGATTAGATGGGTAGATCACATAACTAATGAGGAGGTATTGAATAGAATTGGGGAGAAGAGGAGCTTGTGGCACAACGTGACTAGAAGGAGGGATCGGTTGGTATGGCTTATTCTGAGGCATCAAGGGGTCGCCAATTTAGTATTGGAGGGCAGCGTGGAGGGTAAAAATCGAAGAGGGAGACCAAGAGATGAATACACTAAATAATAAATTCAGAAGGATGTAGGTTGTAGTAGGTACTGGGAGATGAAGCAGCTTGCACAGGATAGAGTAGCTTGGAGAGCTGCATCAAGCCAGTCTCTGGACTGAAGGCCACAACAACAGCAGAACAAAAAGTAACATACAGCTTTAAAAAGAGGACTACACCTATTCATCACTGATTTTGTTTGAATTTGTTGTACATGCAAGCTTTGGCAAGAGATGAAAGAGACAGAACTGGAGCTCCAGGTGGTCATGCATTTAGAAAAATAGCATTTTTGGTATTGGTTGGGTGAAGTACAAGCAATTTATATTAGCATAATTTCCAGGCAGTGGTTGGTGGAGTGGAAAGAGTACAGAACAGTAATCCAAAGATCGTGGAGTCTAGTCCCTACATGGAGCCTTTTTCTTAACTGTCAATTTTTATTTTACTGCACTGCAAACAAACCAAAACATGCACCACAATATGCTATCTCTTTCTTGAAAAATTATTGCCAACAGTCTATGCATGTCTACAAGAGTACTGGTTCTTTTGGACTGAGGATTCAAAAGAACAGTGGCTGAGTATGCAGCAAAAAGGTGGTGGTCATCATTACTTCATAAAAATTCTAGGAAACATACAGTAACACTAAGCAAATAATTTTTGACTGATTTGGTGAAACTCTACAGGTAGAATTGACAAATTTCTTCTGTTAATTGACTTGTGCAGAAGCAAAAAAATCAACAGTTATAGGAAAAGATTTCTCAAGATGGAGGAGGATTGCCATCATGCAGTGTTAAATGATTTCCCACCAACTGTACTCTGCTAGTGCAACCCTGTGGTGTATACTTCTATCATTAGGTAAAGAGTGTGATGAAAAACCTTCAAAACTCCTCTACCTGTTCGAGAAAGAAAAAGAAATCACATCCTGAGAAGACTGCATCAAAATACATTCAGTTGTACATCTCCAGCTATCCTTACCAATACTTGGCAAAATGATGTTTTGTGATATTTGCTCTTATAGCAAATGGGGGCAAATCTTTATGAATGTGAACCAAGTTTGTTTTTGTATAGAAACTGTGAAACAATGATGATGTTGCAAAATGCAGTTTTGATAATGTTAAAGAGGCCAAGAAAATTACATCCCCTAGTAGTGTGACGAATATCACCCCAGCATATGTAAATCAACTTTAAAATACTAAAAGTATCTAATTATATGCTCGAATTCTTAAGTACAACCTATAATCCTGGTAATTTATTTCCAGTCCCAAATTTTTATTGCCTTTTATAAAAATATTACCAAATACAGTACATTTAACATTATTCTGATTTATTTGCAGCGATGTAAAAGTAGAAAATAGACAGCACTTTCTGCATAATAACTCAGCCTCACGACCCTCTGATTAGTGTTCTCTGTCCTTTCTGCTGTGCCCATCGCTATCTGGAAACTACACTAATGTAAATGGTTGACGTATCGCCTGACCCGCACAAAAAAACATGCTCATTTGGAGCTCCCGCTTCAGTCACTTTCATTTCTGGCCAAGCACTGCATAAACCATAAATTTGGATGAAATTGGTGGTGATCAGTAGCCGCTGCCCCCATGTAAGTCCAATGCCTTGCCAACAACACCTACATAAATCTCAAACACATGGACATCAAAACACTATTTGTGCCACCACAGACAACAGAACACCATCTTCAAGCATTATGCATTCCAAATATGCCGTGCAAACATGACCTCACACAACACAACATAGCTAGTTACAGGTATATAAACCGAGGGGCGATACTGGAACTTCAGTTGACCCCTTTCCACAGTTCTGTTATTAATAAGTGTGTTGCTTGTAAATTGTAAGTGTGTGAGGGCAACTCGAAATAAATTCATCCTTTTTAAGCGGTGTCATGTCATTTTCTTTTCCAGGTTTGTGCTGATAAATGCTGGCCTCATATACATATATTTCACAAATTTTCAAAATATAGATGAAGAGGAGTATGGTGGTGCTTGGGAGATAACCAAAGAAGGGTTTATGACTTCCTTTGCTGGATTTTTGGTTAGTATTTTTTTGTTACATTTTTTTTATTACTTCTGCAGAAGATACAGCTTAATTGTACAAGTGTTGCTGTTTTTGGTTGCTTGTTTGCTGGTTTTTAATTCATAGTCCAGTTTTAGCTGTCAGGTTTTTAACTAAGTGCCATAAGAAACCCTTGCTTTCGTAGACAGGATCTGTCATAATGCTGGATGAGGGAATTGGCAAAGAATGATGCTCACTTTTCATGTAATTACATTTTATTCTGTCATTGCTTCTATTGTTCCATCAATTCAACAGTTTCTCAGTCTCTTTCCATGATTTAGATGGGTAGTTCTGGAATGTAGCTGTTTCTTAAAAGCTCCACCCATATTGTGACTATTGTTGGTATCTTGTGACTTTTAAGATTTTGGTGATGGGGAAGGGTGGAGTTAATTAGCTAGTAAGTACTGTAAAATGCCTCTGTCTTATTTCTTCCCATCAATTGAGAACCTAACCTACACTAACGTCAGAAAAATAGGTACAGTGAAAAACAAGAAGTCAGGTCAAAAGTTGCAAGAATCAATAGAGGAACTTGGTCTGCTAGAGCCACAGCGAAAAAAAGTCAACTAACAGCAGGTAACATTAAAATTCTGGATTGGTTAATTTGATGCTGTTACATGTTAAGTTATGTATGGAAATGTTTAAGGCAGTATTCTTGCAAAGAGGTTTTTGGATACTAATTACTTGAAGGAATTGGTTAGTGTGATTTTACTTCCTATGTGGTGAGTGACGGAGTTGTTCACCTACCTTGTGCTCAACCAGTACACCCAAAAAGGGGAGCTTGCCTTGTCTCTCCATTGTGGTAGTGTATATATGTTGTAATGAACTCCATTCTTTGATTCATAAATGCTGAAGAGCCGTAATGTAGTGCCCAGTGTACCACATGTTGAATGTTGTTTGATCTGTCACCTGTTTCACCAGTGGATAATGAGGGAGCAATTAGGAGCCCCACTAACTATAAAAATATGTTGGATATAATGGCAACAAACAGACCTGACCTCTTGGAAGATGTCCACATCGAAATTGGTATCAGTCACTGTGACGCAGTTTTGGCAACAATGGTTGCCAGTGTACAAAGGGCAGCTAAAACAAGCAGAAAGATACATATGTTCAGTAAACTGGATGAAAAACCAGTAGTGTCATATCTCAGTGAGGAACTTGAAACTTTCATCACAGCATAGGAGCATGTAGAGGAACTATAGCTCAAGCATAAAAGAATAGTTGACCACACACTGGATAGATATATACGTAGTAGAACAGTTCGTAATGGGAGGGAATCTCCATGATATACAGTCACTGTAAAGAAACAGAGATTACTGCATAATAGATGTAAAACAAAGTACAAGGCTATAGATAGAGAGGTGCTGATTAAACATGTTTGGCTGTCAAGATAGCAATGTGTGATGTCTTCAGTGACTACCATAGCAGAGTATTGTCAAATGAACTTTCACAAAACCCAAAGAAATTCTAGTCGTGTGCGAAGGCCCACAGTGGCACCAAAGTTAGTGTCTAGTCCCTATCGAATGAGATAAGAACTGAAATTTAGGGTAACAAAGCAAAGCTGAAATGCTTAACGTTGATTTCAAAAGTTCCTTTACAAAGGAAAACCCTGGAGAATTGTCCCAATTTAATCTTCGTATCACTGAAAAGATGAATGAAATAAGTATTGGTGTCAGTGGTGTTGAGAAACGGCCAAATTCGTTCAAATTGAACAAAGCTACGGGATCTGATGGAATCCGTATCAGATTCTATACTGAATTTGCTGCTGAGTTAGCACCTGTACCAACTATTCCCTAGAACAAGAAACTGTGCATAGTTCCTGGAACAAAAGCACAGCTCACACCTGTTTACAAGAAGGGCAGTAAAAGTGATTCGCAAACTACCGTCCAATATCCTTGACATCCATTTATTGTAGAACCTTAGAATGAGTTCAGACATACTAAGGTATCTTGAACAGAATGACCTTCAATGCCAGCAAGCATAGATTCTAGAAACATCGATATTGTGAAACTCGGCTTGCACTTTTCTCACGCAACACACAGAAAGATTTGGATCAAAGCTGTCAGGTAGATGCTGTATTTCTTGACTTCCAAAAAGCATTTGACTTAGTACCACACATATGCTTATCGTCAAACGTACTATCATATGGGGTCTCAATTTGTCACTGGATTAAGGATTTTTTTTTATGGGGCGGACGCAGCATGTTATCTTGGCTGAAGAGTCATTGTCGGACATAAAGTAACTTCAGGTGTGCTCAAGGGAAGTGTGTTAGGTCTCTTGCTGTTCATGTTGTATATTAATGACGTTGCAGACAATATTAATAGTAACCTCAGACATTTTGCAGATGATGCAGTTATCTATGATGAAGTCATGTCAGAAAGAAGCTGCATAAATATTCTGTCAGATCTCAGTAAGATTTCAAAGTGGTGCAGAAATTGGCAACTTGCTTTAAATGTTCAGAAATGTAAAACTGTGCACTTCACAAAATGAAAAAACATAGTATCCTAGCGCTATAATATCAGTGAGTCACAGTTGGAATTGGCCAACTCATTCAAATACCTGTTTGTAACACTCTAGGGATATGAAGTAGAATGATCACATACTCTCAGTTGTGGGCAAAGCAGGTAGCAGTCTGGGTTTATTGCTAGAATACTGCGGAAGTGCAATCAGTCTACAAAGGAGATTGGTATGTAAGCAATCATGTGACCGGTTATAGAATATTGCTCCAGTGTGTGGAACCTATACCATATAGGACAAACAGGGATATCGAAAATATAAAGAGTAGCATGAATGGTCACAGGGTAGTTTGATCTATCACAGAAATACTGAAGGAACTGACATGGAAGACTCTTGAAGAAAGAAGTAAACTATCCCGAGACAGTCTATTAATGAACTTCCAAAAACAGTGATTTAAATGATGACTAAGAATATACTACAATCTCACATATATTGCTCACATGGGGATTGTGAGGATAAGATTAGAATAATTAATGCACACACAGAGGGATTCAAACAATCGTTCTTCCCACACTTCATACGTGAATGGAATGGGAAGAAACCCTAATAACTGGTGCAATGGGATGTGTCCTCTACCATGCACTTCATAGTGGTTTGCAGAATGTAGATGTTGATGGCTGTAACAACAGGTCTAAGAGGAATTGCTTCCATATAAAGTCCATAAATTGTGGGAGGTTTGCAGCACATGGCATTATTATTTTGAATGATTTGATTGATGATGGATCAGATGTAATTTGTTTGATAATGTTCCTGGTGACCCAGATTCTTTATACAGGTTCTGTCTTCATGAATGAATGTGGCAGAGCTTGTTGATGGTTGCAGAGCAGTAGACCTGCTTCATCTTCATACATGAAGACAAAAATACAGTATTACATTTTGGCCGAAATTTTACAGAATTGTACTGAATTTTGTTGTTTTATTTTCAAATGTGGTTATGAAATGCAAGCCAGTTGTTAAAAGTATTGTCTTTGTTCTCTTGGGAACCTCAAAAGGCCCTTATATATGAGTGCCTGACTATTTTGCAGTTTCCGAGTGTGCTGTTAATAATGAGTAACCTTGAACATTAGTGCACATTTATTAAATGATTTGTAAATGCAGGTACCATGTGAAAGTTCTAACTAGTAATACTACTTTCATTTTAAGGTAGTGCATTAACTGCACTAAAATTTTCTCTAATAGCCAGGTGTATCTGCTATCACTGAGAGATATACTGAAAGTTCTTAAAGTTATACATTGATCAATGTCCCCAAGTATCTATAGCAAGAAAATGCTTGCCTAGTTTTGATAAGGTCAATTGTACATGAATACTCCAGATGCTATGATTTTATCCCCCCCCCCCCCCCCTTTCTTCTCTGTTCCTTTTGTGAGTGGTGCGCAGGAAGAATGGCAATGGATAAGCCTCTGTATGAGGCTTGAATTACTCTTATTTTTCTGTCATAGCATTTCAAGGCATGCATACAAGCACAAGTAATATGTGGCTGACTCTTCACGGAATCTGCACTCTTCTTACAAAAAATCTCTCCATGATACACTACACTTATCTTTTAGTGTCTGCCGCTGGAGTTTTATGAACGTCTGCATAACATCGTCGAGCTTATTGGATAAAGCTGTGATGAAACACACCTTTTTCATTGACTGTTTCTTCTATCACTCCTACCTTTGAGGGTGAGGCTCGCAAATAGTACTAAAGAATAATTCAAATAAGCATTCAGTAAACTATCTCTTTCATTGGTGAAAAATATATATAAAAAACAAAGATGCTGTGACTTACCAAACGGGAAAGTGCTGGTAGATAGACAGAATAAAAAACACACAAACACACACACACACAAATTTCAAGCTTTCGTAACCCGAGGTTGCTTCATCAGGAAAGAGGGAAGGAGAGGTAAAGACGAAAGGATGTGGGTTTTAAGGGAGAGGGTAAGGAGTCATTCCAATCCCGGGAGCGGAAAGACTTACCTTGGGGGGAAAAAAAGGACAGGTATACACACACACACACACACACACACACACACACACACACACACACACACACACCCATCTGCACACATACAGACACAGGCAGACATATGTAAATGCAAGGTTGGGCAGAGATGTCAGTCGAAGCGGAAGTACAGAGGCAAAAATGTTGTTGAATGACAGGTGATGTATGAGGGGCGGCAATTGAAATTAGCGGAGGTTGAGGCCTGGTGGGTAGCGGGAAGAGAGATGGGAACTTGCCCTTCAATGTATTCTCTCTTCCCGCTACCCACCAGGCCTCAACCTCCGCTAATTTCAAGTTGCCGCCCCTCATACATCACCTGCCATTCAACAACATCTTTGCCTCTGTACTTCCGCCTCGACTGACATCTCTGCCCAATCTTGCATTTACACACACACACACACACACACACACACACACACACACACACATCCATCCATCCGCGCGCACACACACACACACACACACACACACACACACACACATCCATCCGCACACATACAGACAAAGGCAGAGTGTATACCCGTCCTGCTTTCCCCCAAGGTAAGTCTTTCCGCTCCCGGGACTGGAATGACTCCTTACCCTCTCCCTTAAAACCCACATCCTTCGTCTTTCCCTCTCCTTCCCTCTTTCCTGATGAAGCAACCTCAGGTTGCGAAAGCTTGAAATTTGTGTGTGTCTTTGTGTGTTTTTTATTGTGTCTATTTACCAGTGCTTTCCCGTTAGGTAAGTCACAGCATCTTTGTTTTTTATATATATATTTTCCCACGTGGAGTTTTTCCGTCTATTATATTCATATCTTTCATTGGTGAGGTATATTTTAGTCGCATATTTCCAATTAACTGCATGTGATCTCTCCAGATTATTACTCCTGGGTATTTTGCACTTTCCAGTGACTGATGGTCAATTATGTAATTGAACTGCACCACCTATTTATATGCGTATTTATCTTGAAGGTCAGGAGCCTGTGTCTGCACAAAGTGTCTGCGCTCTGTAGGTTTCCCTGCATTCTACAACTTTTCAATATACAACAATCCACCAGATCATTTATGTACTTCATGAACAGTAATGGCTCTATAACACTTACTTGAGGTATGCTGTAAAGGTACTTCCATGTTCAACAGAAATGTCCTTTCAGAAGTTATAATGTGTTTGCAAAGAGGTTTAGTTGGAATTTTAAAACTTCTTTTGTTTCTTTAATTTTTACTTTAAACATGCCAATTGTTAAATTGATAGTGTTGAAACTGGATACCCAGATAAAAGTTCAATACAATGATATGTACTGCAGAAAAAACTAAAAAAGGATTGTTATATGAAAATACATAAGTAAACAATAATATTTTTGTTTAAATTACTATCATAGCCAAGATACATAAGAAACACTCACACACACAAAGATATCAAACTGAAATTTACTATTTGTAGTACAGTGCAATGTTATATCATTACATTTCCTACACTCATATGAGATGTCCTTTTTTGCCAGCCTCAGATGTTAAAAACCATTACTTACTACCATCTTCTTTGTCCTTCTCTATTTCCTTCTACAATGGCAATGCAATCATAGAAGTGTTTTTCTCAAAGCCAAACTATTTTGCTGTCCTGTGTAAAAAGTTTTTTTGGTGACTCTCCAGAAGACAGCAGACATTATCTGTGAAGTCTGTTTGCAGTGCTTTTCATTTTTGCCATCATGTTGTATAGTATACAAGTATTTAATACTGACATTATAGTTCAGTGAAAAGTTAGTTTTTGTCAGCACTTCACTGTTTGTATTCCAGGGCCCCGTGTCATAGACATTAACTAAATAGGTCAAACCCCCCACCCCCAACAAATGCTGCAGGTGTTATTTTATCCATGGATCTCCATGTTATGGTCATCCGCATTTTATCTGTGTTTTTTTTTATATATATATATATAATTGTCTCTTACCTTTCCAGCACAAGGCAAGAATCTAAGATATCCTTTAACACTGTTGACAGTTCTGTTCTGTTCTTAACTAAAACCCAAATAAGACCAGTATTAGCTTCAGCTAATTCTGTAGTCACATTGTTGATTAGGGGAATCAGTTTAACACCCTGAGTTCTTCCTGGTCGCTGTCTCCATTGTGCAGGGTTTCTAGTCCTACCACTGTCGCATCACTCACAATCAAGGGGGTGAGTAGCGACAGATCCATATTTCCTATCCAGGAGAAAGGACCCACAAGAGAAGATAGTATTTGAGGTACTGTTGGTAAATAAAGCCTTAATAATGTTATAAATTCCATCAGATTTACCTTTCCATTCATACTCTTCAAATCAATGTTTAATGAATGGCAGAGGGTGCTTCCTATTGCAGCAGTTGTCATTCAGGTGAAACATGGATAATTGTTCATAAATGATGCAATTACTTAAAATGAAGTACTGTCTGAAAAAAAACTTTACAAATATTAAGTCTGGTCTTGATAAAATTTCAGAATGGTGCCAAGATTGTTCAGAAATGTAAAACTGCAACTTCACAAAAAGGAAAACATAGTATCCTTTGACTACAGTGTAAAAAAGTCACAGTTGCTATCAATCAATTCATACAAACACCTGTAAGTCACACTTTCAAGTTATGTGAATTGGAATGGTCACATAAATTCAGTTGTAGGCAGACTTTAGTTTACTGGTAGAATATTTGGTAAATGCAGTCAGTGTACAAAGGAGATTGCATACTAAACACTTGTGACCCATTCTAGAATATTGCTCAGGTGTGTGGGATCTGAACGAAATAGGACTAACAGGTGATATTTAACATATACAGAGAAGAAGAGCAGTACAAATGGTCACAGGTTTGTTTGACCTGTGAATATGTGCACAAAGATGCTAAAGAAAACTGGCAGACACTTGAAGATAGATGAAAACTATCCTGAGGAAAGCCTACATGCAAAGCTTCATGAACCAGCTTTAAACCTTTATGTTGGCAAAAAAGAAAAAGCCTCAGTTAACAGCAATGGAAGACTGTATAATGTCTGGCTCTTACTTATTTCCATTCTGCAACAAAAATCAAGAATTTCTGTATATATCTGCTGTAGTTGCAACTTTCCATAACTTGAATCTAAAACAACGCAGCAGCTTATTCTTAGACCTCAGATTTGCTAGTTCTGCCTGCATAAAATTTTATCACTACATTGTCAAAGAAACATTTCTCTCTCTCTCCCCAGTTCTTCATGCAGGAAATAGGTTTGTATTTTAAGATCGTGTGCAATTCCCTGAGTTGAGAAAAAAAGGTCAAAACCTTCTTTCAGTAACTATCAGCTACCAATATTAGTAAACTGCCACTCTCAGATTTATAGCATTTTTACAAGGGAACATTGAATACGCAGGTGAATTTCCAGTACATATAGCGGTCATCCAGAAACCACAAATAAAACATAAAAAAGGAAAGCATCACTTAGCAGCTAAGAACCTATGTCTATCTGAAATTTACAAATAGCCTTAGAGTTCCTGGAGCTGCTACAGTCTGTAACTACTACAGGTATGACATAGGTTTCAAACAAACATTACCATGGGCGAGTATACCTTGCTGTGTTCAGTGACCACTAGGCTCTTGTACCTGAATGAGTATGTAAGCCTGCCTTCCAGCTTCATCATGCCACTGCATAGTACAAAACTTCTTCATCAAGGCAATTGATGAGGGATGTGTTACTCATTATGTTGTCGAGGTGTATCCATAGCAGGTTTCCCTCATTGCCCTTTAACCCAAGAATGATAGAGACTGAGTTTAAAAATACCAATTGAGACCCCCCCCTAGGCCTAAATGAACCGTCACACAGAGCTCTGTCTTTAATGATTATAAATCTATGTAGCAGTCAAAGTGCACCAACCTCCCATCCCATTCCAGAATGAATTTTCATTTGGTGGCAGACTGTGTGCTAATTTTAAACTTCCTTGCCCCTGTAGATTAAAACTGTGTGCCGAACTTGGCCCCTGACTTGGGACATTAATTTTCTTCCTACAGCTTTTATCAGTACCCCAATCTAATATGATATTTTCTTCAATGCCCCTCCAAAGCTTCTCTTTTTATTGCCATTTACTCATATGAATTTGCACCACCCATCATGTTTTTCACTGTATATGGTTACCAGTACTGTCTGTCACCATCCATGTACTTAATTTTTTCTTGGTCCAGTCAGATTAATGTTACCATGACTTATTTTGGAAATTAGCGTGTGATAACACCTTGCAGAATGCAGGTGGCAGCACTAGCAGTGGAGGGTATATATAGGGCATTGGTGGATGCTAGAAACAGTGCAGTCATTGTCATAATGCGGAAATGGAGTGAATTATCTAATGGATGTCCATAATGGCATGATCATTGGCTTTTGGGCCAAGGGAGGAAGCATTTCCATTATGGCTAAGTTTGTAAAGAGTTTGCATGCCACTGTCATTAATGTATACCTTGAATGGCAAAATGGTGCTATCCAAAACTGGCACTGAGACAGCTGTGGTGCACCATGGGCCATTGATGACAGGGATGGATGAGTATGGAGATGCGTACAGGTGAACAGACATGCAATTGTTGTGCAACTGACTGCCTAGATGAGCCAAGAGGCTACTAACAGTGTCACCTTCATAACTGTTCAGCAAATGTTGCTGCGTGTGGGCCTCCCCAGTGGGCACCTGGCTCATGCACCCATGCTGACTGATGTTAGTCTGCGATGAAGGCTGGAATTTGCATGCCAGTACCGCAAGTGGATGTCCACTGAGCGGCGACAGATTGCCTTTCCTGTTGACTGAGATGCCGTTGGCGTGTACAGCGTGAAGCATCTGAAAGCAAACACCATGCAATTGTAGTCGGAATTGTCCAGGACAGAGGAAGGAGCATTATGGTCTGGAGAATGCTTTGATGGCATATCCTGTGTGATCTCATCATTCTGGAAGGCACAGTGGATCAACACAAGTATGCATCTATTCTAGAGAACCACGTCCATCCCTACATGTAGTTTGTTTTTCCCTGACATGATGGCAGCTACTATCAAGACAGTACATGTTACACAGCTCATGGTGTTAGTGCATGGTTAAAAAAGAAAGAGGATGAGTGTATCGTACTCCTCTGGTCACCAGACTCCCCAGATTTAAACCCAGTCAAGAATCTGTGGGACCGCCTCAATCAAGCTGTTTGTCATGGATCCTCAGCCGAGAAACCTATGGCAGCTGGCCAGGGCACTCGAGTCACCATGGCTCAGCTTTGCTTTTGGTACTACTGAGGACCTCATTGACACTCGTCTTGCATGTCTCAAAGTAGTCTGCACCGCAAAAGCTTTTGACAAGTACTCACATTCATGCGACTGGACAGAGTAGATATCTGAATGAGGCACTTTACTTTTCCAATCTCCTTCTAGTCTTCTACCCCTGTTGCTCATACTCTACTGCTTTGCAGACATTTCACTTGTTGCATAGTGTAATGGATTGTACCACATATCACTAATATTTGTTTGATGTGCCAACATTAATTATTGTTTATAATTTCTTATTTACATATTTGTTTATTTTCTAGGTGACGTGGATCATAATTTATTCAGGGTTAAATTTTGACTGATTGTATTTGTGTGAACATTACTTTAATGTTCTGGGAATGTTGTTACAAAATAGTGAACTAGAAAAGTACACTTTGCAGCTGTTTGGCCTGTAAAGAAGTATGTAAGTTATTTATCTTGTTAATAAAAAGATGTATGGTGTCTGTTTTAATATATAATTACATGTATACAGAAGATTATTGTCAGAGGTTCCTGTACAGTTGATTTAATCTGGGTATATGCTATTTATCTACTTTATGTTGTAACTTTAAATTGTTATTTGAATGAAAGATTTTAAGAAAAGTGAGAAATGCACGAACACCTGCACGGACAGCTTCACAAAAACTCACTGTCGAAACCAACAAAATGGAAATACTTCTCTCCATATAGTAGTGAAAACAAATTGAAAATCGAATTAACAACTCCACATTTTAGTTCCATTATTGGATATTTTATAATGTGAAACTTTCTTGGATCTGATGGTACCCAGACAAAAGTGTTTCATCAGTATTCAAAAGTTAATAATGAATAGGAAAACCTACAATACACACTGGTTGTTAACAAAGACAATGGACTACAGTCTCTGACAGTTTTTAAGTTTTGAGTTCCATAATGGGGTAAATTATGTTGGGAAAAGTCAACAGAGAGTGAACCAGTCTCACATTTTATAGAGATATAAAAATAAATTTATTCTCTTATAGTGAAAAACAAAAACAATATTAACACACAAACAAAAGTTTATTCTAGGTCTGTAACTGGATACCATTGTGAAATGGAATACAGTGTTACTATAGTTGTTGCAGAAAGCTTTCTTCTGGAAGAATACTCGTAGTTGCACAACACTATTACTTAAAGCAGATGCTGACTGTTTATTCCAGTGCAAATCAGTTTGTGTAAATCTATATTTATTTTATTTTATGTTGATGTTTATCTCAAATACATGAAACAGATTTCAAGACAATATTGTATCATCTTCAGGTATGTTAGGCGCACTTCGTGAATCATATGCCATAAATACTTAACTGCTGTTCCATCAAGGGAGGTGCCTGTAGTGCATCTGCCACACAGTTGAATAATATGTATCAAAGACACTCCTCTCACTGCATTAAAACATGTGTTCTAAGACCAAATGAAAGAAATTTCATTTTGACACAGAATATGGTTTGTTACCAAAAAGTGTGGCAGCACTTTATAGATTTCTCACTTGGTGGAAAGACGGTTATGTTACATGCAGCATTTGATTCAAAAAATATGCCTAACAGGTGTCTGAAGATTAGACAATATTGTCTTGAAATCAGTTATACATATATAAGATAAAAATCAAGGAAAAATTGCAGCTGTAAATAAATTTACTGTCATAAATAAAAACCAGCTGATAGCTCTATGGATAAGCAGTACATAGCCAACTCCACAAAAATAGTTACTGATTACATAGATTCATTGGCTCAGTTACTATAAATAAAAAGGGATTAGCTAGAAAGCAAAGAACTAGATAATGTACCCAGTACTAAGTTTGTTCTAGGACAGAAGGTGATTCCTTCATAATGAATATTTTGCTTTTTATGGATGATACAGGGTGTCCCAGGAGGAATAGTCAGTGTTTAGGAATGTTACAGGAACAAAACACAGAGAGAACCTACAGAACGTCGTGAAGAAGTTTCGTGATCATACTATTGTAATAGGGGGAGACTTCAATCTACCAGGTATAGAATGGGATAGTCACACAATCAGAACTGGAGCCAGGGACAGAGACTCTTGTGACATTATCCTGACTGCCTTGTCCGAGAATTACTTCGAGCAGATAGTTAGAGAACCAACTCGTGAAGCTAACGTTTTAGACCTCATAGCAACAAATAGACCGGAACTTTTCGACTCCGTGAATGTAGAAGAGGGTATCAGTGATCATAAGTCAGTGGTTGCATCAATGACTACAAGTGTAATAAGAAATGCCAAGAAAGGAAGGAAAATATATTTGCTTAACAAGAGTGATAGGGCACAAATCGCAGAATATCTGAGTGACCACCATCAAACGTTCATTTCTGAGGAAAAGGATGTGGAACAAAAATGGAAAAAATTCAGAAACATCGTCCAGTACGCCTTAGATAAGTTCGTACCGACTAAGGTCCAAAGCGAGGGGAAAGATCCACCGTGGTATAACAATCATGTACGAAAGGTACTACGGAAACAAAGAAAGCTTCATCATAGGTTTAAGAGTAGTCGAATCATAGCTGATAAGGAAAAGCTGAACGAAGCGAAAAAGAGCGTAAAGAGAGCAATGAGAGAAGCATTCAACGAATTCGAACATAAAACATTGGCAAACAATCTAAACAAGAACCCTAAAAAGTTTTGGTCATATGTAAAATCGGTAAGCGGATCTAAATCCCCTATTCAGTCACTCGTTGACCACGATGGCACCGAAACAGAGGACGACCGAAGAAAGGCAGAAATACTGAATTCAGTGTTCCGAAACTGTTTCACTGCGGAAAATCGTAACACGGTCGCTGACTTCAGCCGTCGCACGGACGCCAAAATGGAAAATATTGAAATAAACGATATCGGAATTGAAAAACAACTGCTATCACTTAGTAGCGGAAAAGCATCCGGACCAGACGAGATACCCTTAAGATTCTACAGTGATTATGCTAAAGAACTTGCCCCCTTTCTATCAGCAATTTATCGTAGATCGCTGGAAGAACGTAAAGTACCTAGCGACTGGAAGAAAGCGCAGGTCGTTCCCATTTTCAAGAAGGGTCATAAATCAGATGCGAATAATTATAGGCCTATTTCGCTTACGTCAATCTGTTGTAGAATAATGGAACATGTTTTGTGTTCTTGTATTATGACGTTCTTAGATAATACAAATCTCCTTCATCATAACCAACATGGATTCCGCAAACAGAGATCATGTGAAACTCAGCTCGCCCTATTTGCCCAAGAAATTCACAGTGCCGTAGACACTGGCGAGCAGATTGATGCCGTATTCCTGGACTTCAGGAAGGCATTTGATACGGTTCCGCACTTACGTTTAGTGAAAAAAAATACGAGCTTATGGAATATCGGACCAGGTTTGTGATTGGATTCAGGATTTCCTAGAAGAAAGAACACAACATGTCATTCTTAACGGTTCAAAATCTGCAGATGTAGAGGTAATTTCGGGAGTACCGCAGGGAAGCGTGATAGGACCTTTATTGTTTACAATATACATAAATGACTTAGTTGACAACATCGGTAGCTCCGTGAGGCTATTTGCAGATGACACAGTTGTCTACAAGAAAGTAGCAACATCAGAAGACTCGTACGTACTCCAGGAGGACCTGCAGAGGATTAATGCATGGTGCGACAGCTGGCAGCTTTCCCTAAACGTAGATAAATGTAATATAATGCGCATACATAGGGGCAGAAATCCATTCCAGTACGATTATGCCATAGGTGGTAAATCATTGGAAGCGGTAACGACCGTAAAATACTTAGGAGTTACTATCCGGAGCGATCTGAAGTGGAATGATCACATAAAACAAATAGTGGGAAAAGCAGGCGCCAGGTTGAGATTCATAGGAAGAATTCTAAGAAAATGTGACTCATCGACGAAAGAAGTAGCTTACAAAACGCTTGTTCGTCCGACTCTTGAGTATTGCTCATCAGTATGGGACCCGTACCAGGTTGGATTAATAGAAGAGATAGACATGATCCAGCGAAAAGCAGCGCGATTCGTCATGGGGACATTTAGTCAGCGCGAGAGCGTTACGGAGATGCTGAACAAGCTCCAGTGGCGGACACTTCAAGAAAGGCGTTACGCAATACGGAGATGTTTATTATCGAAATTACGAGAGAGCACATTCCGGGAAGAGATGGGCAACATATTACTACCGCCCACATATATCTCGCGTAATGATCACAACGAAAAGATCCGAGAAATTAGAGCAAATACGGAGACTTACAAGCAGTCGTTCTTCCCACGCACAATTCGTGAATGGAACAGGGAAGGGGGGATCAGATAGTGGTACAATAAGTACCCTCCGCCACACACCGTAAGGTGGCTCGCGGAGTATAGATGTAGATGTAGAAAGTTTGAAACAGAAAACTTCACAAAGACATATGCCATATTCTGAATGGTTTCTGAAATATAACACATTTAATGTACACTTGTCTGTGGGCTAGTGGTGTGCATGTATGTGTCGTATGCAACCAATCTCTTTGACATATGTTTAGCCCAGCCAGCCTCATTGCTTTTGACCTCTTTGCTGGTATTGTTTTTCTGCCAGTAAACTAGCCCCTTGAATACACAGTTGTTCATGGTTTGTTGAGTGAACTATTGCAAGGGATAGAGTGAATCTGAGAGAAGGAATAGTTAGCTTTGTACATGTGTTGGCAGAAATGCCACATATGCAGATTTGGAGTATGTTTACGGCTTCTGGAATGGTGGTGCTCCTCCTGCTGTCGAAGAATACTGACAGTGCTTTTCAATACATGTAATTCGTAATCATTGCATGTTTACCAGAGTTTTCAGCACACACAGTGAAACGCCTATCCTTCCAAGTTCCCATTTTTCTCTGGCCATGTTGCTCAACAACTTGTGCAGGAAAAGCAGTATTCTGTTGAAATGGTGCAGCGTAGTCCTACTACCAATGTACAGTGACTTTCTGCATGTATCAATGTCACAATGTCTAACATTACATGGGGAAAACTTGTATCCATGTCACATACAATGTCTGCACAATCTTCACATTGGCGGCAATGCCACACAACATGAATTTTGTTACTGCTTAAATGACAATTCTCAATTGCTTCTATAAATACTATTGGCTGTGATGGAGTCACGTTTGCACAAAGTGGAATCAACAAAACTTATAATAATAATCATCGATGCTCACAGGAAAATCCACATGCTGCAGTGGAAACCAATTTCCAAATTTGTTTTTAGATCAGTGTTTGGTGTGGTGTGATTGGTAACATGTCAATAGGTCCAGTCATTTGAGAAGGAATGATTGGCAAAGAATTACTTCCATTTTTTGGAAAATTAGTTACCGTAGTTGCTCTATTGGTTGTGGTAGTATAATTAATTGGCCACCAAAATTGCCAGACCTTACGCCGTTAGCTTTTTGTTTATGAGGTTGGATGGAGTCGTGTACAAACGGAAGGTGAATATACGAGATGAACTGTTGGATTGTATCATAGATGCTGCTACCCTTGTAGGGAAAATGCAGAGTGCACAAAGGAACTGACATTGGTAGTGGGAAATTCATAAACATTTACTTTGAACTGTAAAGCGCAGTAATGTGATGTGTACAATAATGCTTGGACGTAAATGTGTTAACAAATATGTGTTTTTAAATTGAGACTTTGTAAAATGCATGCTACAGAAAATAAATAACAATGCACACTAAATGTGTTCAATCTCGGCAACCATTCAGAACAGGGGACATGCACATATGAAGTTTAACGCTTCAAGTGATCATTCGTGTCGTCCCTGGGACGCCCTGTATAGAAGATGTGTTAGTTAGAGTACCTACATTGAAAAAGAGTGCAGAATGGATCCTTATCGATTAAAGCAGCTAATGCAACCCAGCCTCAAGTACTCGATCTTGTATCAAGCTGGTGCTCCTTGTCACTGTTCCACCCACACAAAAGCCTTAAGAACAAAGACATGTTTCACAGAGATCTAATGGAATGTCACAGTATTTATTTAGTATGTTATGTACAGAGAGGTGTAAAAGAGAATCAGTTGGACACAAGGCCTCCATATTAGCATTTAAACAACACATCCTATTGACAAACATAAAGGTTATATGTTGATATGATGTTGAACCCAACATCCTGCAACCCATGAGGTATTTTGGTTGTATCATTCCACTGTGCAGAACTCCACAAGATAACCAACCTTGTAAACAGTCAGTGTGTAGAAACTGCCCAAACCAACACCGTCCTCAGTAACAGGTGTTTTTTTGAAGGCTTGAATATGTAACCTTCAGTGTTCTGTCATGCATTGAAGCCTGCAAACAATAAGCATGTCTCGCTGACATTATCACAAATTTTGCAGAAGCTACAGCTAGCATGTCCCCCATTCCAAGCTCTGAATTACCAACTATTCATGAGAAATGTTACTCTACCACCCCTCTTAAACTCCACTCATACCACCCCTGTGTTGATAAAGCAGGAGACCCTATGTCCTCGAATAGCATCACTGGAGAAAACACAGTGTGCCCATCCTGAATTGTAACTAATCCACACACAAATAACAAGGGCATGGGCCTTATAAAAGAATCAGAGAAATATTTAAAAGAAAAAATACAGTAAAAGGGAAAGATGTAAACAAAAAACCACTTTGGTAATAATATTTACCCTTGGATCTCCACCGACACTAGAACAACCTGTAATTATAAATTTTACGCTTACCCCCAGGAAGGGTGGGAACAAATAGTGACTTAACCCAGCCACCCACTGTCACTGCTCCAGCTCCCACTCTCTGAATGATAATATAATGGAACTACCATTGTTATTACTATCACTTGACTGAACTTGAGCAGTTGATGTTCCACTTTCAATCATTATTTGAGCAGTATGCTGAACTGTGCATGAAGCTATCTGAGGACAGAGAAGAGGGTTGTTCACACGTTTGTGGAAGAAACATTGCTCCTCATTCGGACGTGTCATATACAATGTAGTTTGCATCTGAATTGTTCTGGCAAAATGCTACTGTCATGGCTAATTGCCAGAAGCACATAGTCTGACTGAAGCAGTATCCAACCTATCCCACTGGCTTACCTATATAAATTTAGAGTAAATTTATCTAAAAGAAAAACTGTGGAAAAAAGTTATATTTGCAAAAGCTAATATAATATGGAACAGTGAAAATGGTGGTTAGAGGGGCAAGTATGGAAGGTACCCCATCTACCTTTTCTGCACATTTTTCCCTACACATCTTCTCGCTGCAACAACAGTCAGGAGTAAGCAGAAGCCTTCATCAGACCTGCGACAGTGTGTAAACTTTCCAGTCAAAGAATGGTGCCAAGGAAACTGTGTGACACATTCATAATATGGCTATGCAGGTGGTCACTTGAAAATGGTATGATTACCAAAATTGGCTAATAGCACATTATGGCAAAGATTTTAGAGCTAGAAATGGAGAATGACATAAACAATTTATTATGACTGTGGCACCATACATCAAAAAATGTTTTGAAATACTGTAGTAAAATGGCCAGCCATGGCTCCAGTCGTGTGCATTTCCAAATTAACGTATTCTCATATGATTATAAGGTATATTGTAGCAAAATGCACTATTACTGCTCTCCTGTTAAAATATATAGCTATTTCAATTTTGATTGTGTAGGTGTTACAGCATTCATTAGCTCTGCACGTCAGTTTTAACATCAGTACAAACCAAAAACTACAGGTCTTCTGCTCCTCAGCTAACAGTACCAAAGAATGAAATTTTAACTCTGCAGTGGAGTGTGTGCTGCACTTCATATTGGCAAATTTTGAGAGGCGAGAGAAAAGGGAACAGTGATAGGAAACGGTGCTTACAGCTTTGAGGGAAGAAAAGAACAAAGAGCATAACAGTAAATATAATTTATTGTTGGTTAATTGTCGTTTTCTGTAGAACTTAGTGTATTTGAAAATTCAGTGTCAGAGGACTCAATTGAAGCTATGATGATGCTTTCAACATCATTTTTGCCGTTGCCTTCCTTCCAAAAGCAATTTTCTTGGACATTTTTGTGTAATCTATGCTCTTAATTCTGCCTTCCACCATTTAATCCTCAGTGGCTTCCTCAAGTAAATTCTCTGCATCTATAATTGGCAGTCTCTGAAGTAACCTTCTCTTTGTCCATATATTTTCTATTGGTATGTATTGTCAGTGGCAAGGGGGAATTCTTGTAGTCTCCTAAGCTATTTCTGATGCTAAGCTGTTTTCAAATAGGTTCCCAAAATTGAAGAAGTTTCCTCTTACAACCACTGCATAATTTCTTCCTCTCCTCTGTTTGGATTAGGAATTTTCAACCCCCTTTTTTTTTCTTTTTTTTCCATAATGATCACACAACCTCCTCTAAATCACATAACTCTCAAAACCAGTGTTTAAGCACATCACTTTTCATCTCCTCATGATCATTGCTAGGTTTGTTGGGTGTAAATATGAGGCGTATTTTTTAAATAAGTACCGTTTTGAAATTAAAAAAAGAAGTGCTAAGATATCTCAATAATTTTATTCTTACATGAAAGGCTATACCTTAATCTACTTTTCTACATAATTTCCATCAATATTGAGGCACTTGTCATAACATTGTACCAGTTTTTGAATACCCTCATAGAAGTCTGCTGCCCGACTTGTTAACCACTGCATCACCACTGTTTTGACTTCGTCATCGTCTTGAAGACGCTGACCGCCCAGGTGTTTCTTCAAGTGCAGGAACAGATGGTAGTCACTGGGCGCAAGATCGGGGCTGTACGGAGGATGATCTATAGTTTCCCATCGAAAAGATTTGATGAGATCTTTGGTCTGATTCGCCACATGCGGATGGACATTGTCTTGCAGCAAAACGATGCCCTTGCTTAACTTGCCACATCTTTTGTTCTGAATTGAACGGCACAGATTTTGCAGTGTCTTACAGTAAGCTGCTGCATTGATTGGCTCATTACGAGGCAGAAATTCCACAAGCAATACTCCTTTTCTGTCCCAAAAAACTGTGCACATGATTTTCTGGGCAGAGATTGTTTGCTTAAACTTCACTTTTCTGGGTGAATCTGAATGACACCATTCTATGGACTGTTGCTTTGATTCTGGTGTGACGTAGGCCACCCACGTTTCATCGACCGTAACAATTTGGCTTAAGAAATCATCACCGTCGTTATGGTACCGCTCAAGGAAAGTCAATGCACTGTCTAAACATTTGGTTTTGTACACATCTGTTGACATTTTTGGTACCCAACTTGGGCACAATTTTTGGTAATTCAACTGCTCGGTCACAATGCCATACAAAACACTACAAGAAACATCAGGAAAGTCATCCCACAAGGAAGAAATCATAAATCATCTGTTTTCTCTCACCTTATTGTCCACTTCGTGCACCAAACTTTCATTAACGACCGAAGGACGCCCACTCCGTTGTTCATCATGCACATTTGTGCGGCCATCTTTAAATGCTCTCACCCACTTTCGTACCATTCCATTACTCTTAATGTTTTCTCCGTAAACTGCACAAATCTCATGATAAATATCGATCGCTTTTAGGCCTTTAGCACTAAGAAATCTTATAACAGCCCTTACTTCACAGTCAGCAGGATTCATGATTATAGGAGGCATCTTAAACACTCAGTACACAACGTAAACAAGGAAGAATCTGATTGCAATGGCGTCAGTGCATAGACAACAGACGTAGGTACCCAGTGTACATGCGCAGAACGCCAACCGCAGCCCTGCGGCCGCGGTGTGACAAAAAGGTACTTACTTAAAAAACACGCCTCGTATTAGCTTTGCACAATTTTTATGCAGTTGTGCTGTAGTGATTGTGCATGTCAGCCATTGCCCTTCAAATCCAGCCAAATATTTCTAGACACAATTGTAATTGTACGAGGTCTAATTGGGATGGATCACAATGTTTTTCCTTCCTGATGCTGTGCATTGTTGTCAGAATAGATAAATATTACATCTTTTCATCAGAATGTGCCTTCTATCATTGCTTTTTTTCTGTTTCTGATTGCTAAAGATTTCAGGATTCTTCTAATTGAATGGTAGTTCGTTTTGAAATCAGTTTTGTTGTCTTCTGGGACACTCACTGCAATCACAAAATTCCATTCAATGAAGTCCAGTAAACAGTGCCATCCTGGTGGTAGCCCAAATCAGTGACTCTCATGCCATGAATATCTTTCATTAGTAATTGAAATTTACCATCTTGATCACAGGTTTTCATTCTTCATGCTTGAGCAACGTATTCTTTGTACATTTTCCAGTGAAATGCCACACACCTTTTCTGTTGCAGCTTGAGGTGCTGATAAGATTTCATCTGTTCTATAAGATTTTCTGTAAAGTCAGGAAGAAATTCATACACCTTGCATGTGACTCCCTTGTTGTATTAACTATTTAACAAGAACAGCGATAGTACATGATGAAATTCATAGCTCTCTTTGTAAATAAACAATAATTATATGCAGCAAAAAATAAATGATCAGTCAGAACAAAGTGAAAAAGCTGTGTTGGTGGTGGCATGAATGAAGTACTGCGATGCACATCTGCTGGGTAATCATTGTTCCTTGTTGTGCTATGTGGATAGCAGATGTGGTGGAAATGGCGCTGTGGGAACAGTGCGTGCTGGCAGTGGTGGACAAAGCCACACTAGGCCAAAGGCTTTTCATTGTGACTTAGAAGAGGAGGAAAGACTAAGAGGTGAGGAAACTGACATCCCCTTCCCAGCTGTCAAGTTACTCTACTCTCTAGTTTAGCAAACTAAACACTCCAACTTTGCAAAACCACTTATTAAGGAAAATGCATTTAGTGACATTCATAAAAACAGCAGAAACCTAGTTAGTGAAAATGGTGTACTTGTCATCTCCTTACAGTAAAATAAAATGGCAGACAGAAATTCATCCAAGGTGCAGCGCATATTATTTTCTGTAACACAAAGGACAGTCACAGTTGTTTATGTTCAGCTTTTATTCACTGCAGTAAGGTTTCCAACAAGTATTGAACGGCATATTAAAACAGCCTTGACATCTGTTCTTATCTTCAATTACCCTCAGTGATTTACATGTAAAACAAATAGTCTTTATTTTGCCTGACCCTGATAATCAAATTTTAACAATAAAATATATTGATCAGCTAGGTACAGATATTAGAACAAAAGTATTGTCTACTTAATTAGAGGAAAAGCTGTAGTCAATAGTTCAAACTCCCTTACCACTGTGAAATCCACCACGCAGTTTTTTTAAGGGGAAATCTTGCACTACGCTCAAATGAAACACTCAACGAATAAAGCAAAAATTATTTGGATTATTATTAAACACGAAACAACCCAAACAGCTATCAAAATGACATTCAGTTACCAGAAAATAGCTCTTGGAGAAAATAGTGACATGTTCATATGACTCTCCACTGGCACAAATACAACCCCAAGGAGATTACAAAGTTCATGTTGCTAAAAAGTTGTTATTGTGCTGGATACCATCATGGTTTCATCAGAAAATTTAAAATGTTATGTTGGCTTGATAGGACTGTAATTGAGTTATCTTTGTAATCAGTCTGTGAATCAAGGCACATGAATTTGGACATTAGCAAACCACTGCTAATTACAGACCCATTTCACTCTTTCCTGTCTTTTCAATTTTTATTGAGAAATTGGCCTATGATAAAGTACTGGCTTACCGTATTTACTCGAATCCAAGCCGCACTTTTTTCCGGTTTTTGTAATCCAAAAAACCGCCTGCGGCTTAGAATCGAGTGCAAAGCAAGGGGAAGTTCTGAAAAATGTTGGTAGGTGCCGCCACAACTAACTTCTGCCGTCGAATATATGTAGCACCACACAGGCATGCTTTGTAGGCACAAAGATAAATACTGGCGCCAAAACTTCTGCGTCAGTAAATAAATTTTTTAAAAAAGGTGGAAGACGAGCTTTTTTTTTCTCCGCCCCGAGTTTCGACCACTACATTTTCATACATTATCCATCGAAGTAAATACAAATTCCGAATTGTTCATCTTCGAATGTAGCAGAATTTCAATGTACTACGAAAATACGACTGGCAAGACTGTTTGGGATGTTTGTCAATATGGCCAACTCTACGTTCTGAATTTTTTCCTATCTGTGAGAAGAGATGGTTGCTAATAGGAACCTGATGAAATGAGAATCACATGCAGTATTCTCTTCACCATAAGACTAATACGAATATAAACATTTTGCCGTGTATTCTTTCGTGTTTGCTGCTATCATTTAAATCCTGTCTGCCTAATAAACTACAAAACTAGAGTGAGACAACAGCAAACGCGGAAGAATATACGAATCGTGTCATGTTTATATTCGTATTATTCTTATGCCCAATAGTGATACAGTCGGAAATGAAGCACGGCAACTGACTAGATTTTTAAATCTAAGATGACTCTAATTTCTGTGCAGAATTTGATGTACTAAAGAAGCGGGCGCAAAGGTTTTCAAATGGAGAAAAATTTTCGCCTAACTCTCGTTCAGAACATGTTCTATCATACGCAGTCTATTACTTGGTTCTTGTTGATCATTATCAAAGAAAGCAGCAGTGTAAGTAACAACAAATAAGTCTCTTACCATTGTTTCGCTAATGAGACGATTCCTCTTTTTTTTCTTTTTTAAGCGGCTGTAGCGTGCACAAAAGCAAGCCATGATGCGAGCGGCGACAGGCCGTAAGCACGCACTATCAGAATGCGACAAACAATGCATGACACTGTACAGTAATGCATTGTCAGCCTAGAGTGACGTAAACACCTATAACAAAGAAAACGGCACTTATCAGATCAAAGCAAAATAAGCAATCGATTCAAACCAGACGAAGCAGGTGAAAAAGGAAGAGTACCCCTATAAATTGGACGGAGCGCCTGACACATAGCAATGGCTACCTGGTAAACCTTAACTCCTAAGCGTACGACTCGAACCAAACTACTGTAGCTGTATCGTCATTCATTCGACCTAAATTGTGTCTCGTATTACAATGGACCGACTTTGTTTCGATTTGGAGGTGCGGCCTAAAACTTTTCTCTCCCCTTGAATTTCGAGTCTCAAATTTCAGGTGCGGCTTAGATTCGGGAAATTTTTATCCCTTTATTTCGAGTCTCATTTTTCAGGTGCGGCTTAGATTCGAGTAAATACGATATTTAGCTGTGCACAACTTGTTAATTGCCCCCACTTAAGTTTTTGTAAAAGATTCTCCACAGAGAAATCAAATATAAGACTTGAAACAGAAGTCCTGGCAGAGCTAATTAAGAAATATCCTGTTGGTGTATTCTGTGATCTTCATAAAATCTGTATGTGGATCACAAATGTCTTCTCCTCCAACTATACCTTTGTACCCCTCTTGTGTGCAATGAGTTGTAGCATCATTTAGAAAGCAGATGGTCTCACTGACTGTGTCACAAACATGAATCTAACATCCAAATAGGAGAACATAATGTGGGGTCTTCTAGATATTAGTACTGTGCCCAGTATTACTCCTAGCCTGTACATGTGGTCTTCCAATGACATTAAAGGACAGTTAAAAATCTGTAATGTTTGCCCCCCCCCCCACATACCTGCTATTCGAAAGGTGGCTTGACGCCGCAGTAGATACTCAGTGGTCAAAGAAATTGTGACAGCCTGCAACAGCAAATAGTGTGGAGCTATCTGTTTGAACATAAGAAATCATTGGAATCAAGTATGAGCTACACACATTAGGTTTCTACAATTCTACATAACAGTAATAGTAAGGTATCTTCAGGGCAGACATTCTCCATCAGAGCAGGTGAGCCAACCACTTCCATCAGAAGACTATCAGTTGGAGTGCTCAGCCACACATTGTATTCAGTCTACAGCCGACATACCAGTGATGCCAAGAGTAATGAGACATCTCTGTGTATGACACGGCTCTCGTCACAAGAAATAGGTGATAACTGACTATCTACCACCAACTGCAAGCCACATGTTGGGAACTAATGGGATGGGCAGCCAATTGCTGAACTTGCTTTAATGCTAAAAGAGCTAAGTCATGACTACCAGAACACTACAGCTGGACCTTCGATCAGACAATTATTTGGAGAGCCTGTACAATGGAGCGGAACCACCAAATGTGGTTATCTTAGGACAGCGAGTTGACTTCTTGTCAGCAAGTTCTAGATCTCCATTGGGAAACAGAACAGTGGCTAGGAGCACTTTACCCACTACTTAATGAGACATCTAACCTATCTATCAATTGTGGCCTGACCCTTTTTTTACTTTACGATCATTCTGTAATGGACTGTGGAAGAGCAGTGTGGGTCAATATATAGAAGATACATTTGCAGAGACTACAAACCCTGAAAAATAGGCACTATGTGGAGTTTACCACAACCCGTGGAATGTCCCAGCCCAATAGTTACACAAAGCTGCATATGAGCTTGAAGCTCTCAAAAAATTTCTAGATAAATGCCTGTCACCTTTAGCGGAGACCACCACCATCCTCCAATACAACAAATAGGTTTGCCGAATTACAAATGAGACCACCACATGTGCCATTAGCTGTGTTGTCAAGAACACAACACTGCCACATCAAAAAAATTCAGCTAACCATTGCATGTAAGGTAGTGCACAAACACACAAGAAATTAATAAATGTAAAACATATCACAAGACACTAACAGACTGCGCAACATGATAAAAACTGCATCCCCTTCTGTTAAGACTAATAGGGAAAGTGAGTGGCCTTGTAATAAAGGGACCAAACTCGACCTCAAAATACACTGCTTATATAATAGCTGAACATGCCTAGAAGTCTACAATTATCAGTTTCCCTTAGAGTCATATTATGCAGTGTAAAGCTAATAAAAATGAGTTGATAGCGCCAGAAGTAGATAGTAATAGTCACACACTAAATAAATGTGTAAAATTCCTTGTTCGGACATGAGAAGTTACAAATGTAGTTGTTGTATGCATAAACTAAGCAAGAAGCTCAATCAGCATATTTTGCCATGAGAAGTGTCTTTTGTTGTACTGACATAAAGACAAGAGTGTTGGCTTATTTTACATATTTTCACTCCTTTTTCTCTAAATTAAATAAAGTGTGTCTTTTGCAGTAGTGAGCAGTAAAGTAAACACCTCAATCTTGTGAAGGCTGCTTTAAAGATATTAGAATTCTTACATTCTCATCCCAGTACATTTACTTAATGGTTATTATTACTGGAATGTAATCAACAAACATAATTCAAGACACAAAGCTAGATTCCATGTGTATTTTGCTTCTGTGTCTAGAATTCAGCATTTAGTTACATACTTTAGTGTAAGGATATTCAATAACCTCTAATTTTTCTTCAAAGTAGGAATTTTCTAATTACTTACTTCAAGTTTTGCTGGAATTTAATTGTAGGAAAGGAAAGAGAAGGAAAAAATTCAATAACTGGGGGAAGGAAAGGGGCAGATGTGGACTGTGACCGAAATTTGTTGGTTATGAACTGCAGATTATAGCTGAAAAAATTAAATTTAACCTGGATAAATTGAAGGAAGTGCTGTTCGTGGAGATTTTCAAAGGAAGCATCACTTAACAACTGACAGCAATGGGGAAGGGAACATAGCAGATATTGAAATAGTGAAAGCAGCAGAGGATGAATTAGGAAACCAGATGAGACCCAGCAGAATGCCTTGGTTAAGGTACACTCTATTGCAATTTATTGAAAAAAGGAAACACATAAAGGTGCAATAAAAGAAGTAGGCAAAAGGAGTACAGATGCATGAAAAATGAGGTAGAAAGAGAATGCAAAATGTAAAAGCTGAAATAGCTAGAGGAGAAATGTGAAACTGTTGAATCATGCTTGACTGTCGGTAGAGATAAGGTAATGCTATCCATAAGTTCCCAATCTTTTGTACACTTCTATAGATTTAAAAATGTCTTGTCAGTAGCTGAGTGGTGGCATGTAGTGTGGTCTGAGAAGTTGCAATGTTCTCTCTTTTTTTCAAATGATGTGTTAGTGGCTCAATGAGGCGAACATGGTGTGTGTAGTTCAGTGTATAGTTGGTTTGTACTGTTGGCCCACACTGTGACATGTACCGACTCATTCAGGTTACCGTTAATGTGAAGCAGAATGTTTATTACAATGTTCTTGGTGACCAAGCATTCTTTTTTGTTCATCTTCATGATGAATACAAGATCTGTTCAAAATATACTGGAACTGTCCACAAAATTTTTGAATGCTTACTTTTACTTATTGTGCACGGTCTCCTTTGAAATACCCTCCTCCACAATTGACACACTGCTTCCAATGGTGTTTACACATCCAGAAGCAGTCTTGGTCGCCTCTTGCTGAATCTGGAAAAGTGCCCTATTCGAATTTTCTTTTATCTTGTATACTGTTGCAAATCTTTGTCCTTTCAATGGGGTTTTCAACTTTGGAAATAAATAAACAATCTGCAGGGGCCAGGTCTGGAGGGTATCCAGGATGAGGCAGCACAGTGATTTGGTTTTTTTGTGCAGTAGTCATGTACCAACAGGGATTATCATGATGTAAGAGCCACAAATTGTCTCGGCACGTTTCCGGCCGTTTCCTTGTCATAGGTGTTGCAACATGTCCCAATAGTCCACTGGTACCACTCATTAACAGTTTATGTAAAATATATATATATATATATATATATAAACAAAGATGAGGTGACTTACCGAACGAAAGCGCTGGCAGGTCGATAGACACACAAAATTCAAGCTTTCGCAACAGACTGTTGCCTCATCAGGAAAGAGGGAAGGGGAGGGAAAGACGAAAGGAAGTGGGTTTTAAGGGAGAGGGTAAGGAGTCATTCCAATCCCGGGAGCGGAAAGACTTACCTTAGGGGGAAAAAAGGACGGGTATACACTCGCGCACACACACACACACATATCCATCCACACATACAGACACAAGCAGACATATTTAAATATGTCTGCTTGTATCTGTATGTGTGGATGGATATGTGTGCGAGTGTATACCTGTCCTTTTTCCCCCCTAAGGTATATATATATATATATATATATATATATATATATATATATATATATATATATATATATATATATATATATATATATGAACAAAAATGATGTGACTTACCCCATATTTTGTTTTCTCAGGCTTGTCTGACATTTGGCATTACCCCCAAAGGCCTCACACTTAACGTTCCCATCTCTGGCTGCAACCCTTCTTTCCACCAGTCCCTATACCAGTTCCAAACTGCACAATCCATTGCCCTCACCCACCTCATCCTTCACCTACACTTCAACTCACCGAATGAACACACCCGTCAACTCCTATCCTTAATAAAAGTCCTCAATCTTTCCTCTCCCACATCCACACTGGCTGTTCAGAGCATCCTCCTACAGGCCAACCGCAAATTAGAACAGCATGCCACCCTCCACCTCAAAAAACTATCCAATCTCCTGGTTTCCCACCTCCGGAAAGGCAACTCACCCTTCACAACCTTTCCAGCAAACCTCAACCTCCTCTCATTGCACACAAACCCAGTCTCTCCCATCTACTTAATCTCCCACTTCCAGCTCCACTCCCTCCAAAACCTCAAAATTCCAATCAACACAATCTGGAACCACAAAACCCTAATTCAGTAGTTAACCTTTCCTCCAAACCTCTCTCCCAAACCGAAACCTCTGTCCTATCCAAAGGCCTCACCTTCAGCCCCACTCCCAGATGCAACCAAACAGCCCTCGTCAAAGATTTACTGTCCTACGCTCGTACTCTCTGCTGGAAATATCACTTTGCCACAAAGAAAAATGATCCTAATCCTACTCCTAATGATCCAACTTCCCAAGACACTATCCAAATTATTGAACCCTGCCTGGAACAGTTCCGTCCTCCGTCACAGCGGGACCCACCTCCTCTTCCTCAAAATCACCCCCTCCAAACCTTCGAGGAATTTCTGACTTCCAGCCTTGCCTCTCAATCCTTCTTAAAGAACCTTAATCCTACTCCCAACATCACCACTGCTGAAGCCCAAGCTATCCGTGATCTGAAGGCTGACCGATCCATCGTCATTCTTCCGGCGGACAAGGGTTCCACGACCGTGGTACTTGATCGTCAGGAGTATGTGGCTGAGGGACTGCGTCAGCTTTCAGACAACACCACATACAAAGTTTGCCAAGGCAATCCCATTCCTGATGTCCAGGCGGAGCTTCAAGGAATCCTCAGAACCTTAGGCCCCCTACAAAACCTTTCACCTGACTCCATCAACCTCCTGACCCCACCGACACCCCGCACCCCTACCTTCTACCTTCTACCTTCTTCCTAAAATTCACAAACCCAATCATCCTGGCCGCCCCATTGTAGCTGGTTACCAAGGCCCCACAGAACGTATCTCTGCCTACATAGATCAACACCAACCCATTACATGCAGTCTCCCATCCTTCATCAAAGACACCAACCACTTTCTTGAACGCCTGGAATCCTTACCCAATCTGTTACCCCCGGAAACCATCCTTGTAACCATTGATGCCACTTCCTTATACACAAATATTCCGCACGTCCAGGGCCTCGCTGCGATGGAGCACTTCCTTTCACGCCGATCACCTGCCACCCTACCTAAAACCTCTTTCCTCATTATCTTAGCCAGCTTCATCCTGACCCACAACTTCTTCACTTTTGAAGGCCAGACATACCAACAATTAAAGGGAACAGCCATGGGTACCGGGATGGCCCCCTCGTACGCCAACCTATTCATGGGTCACTTAGAGGAAGCCTTCTTGGTTACACAGGCCTGCCAACCCAAAGTTTGGTACAGATTTATTGATGACATCTTCATGATCTGGACTCACAGTAAAGAAGAGCTCCAGAATTTCCTCTCCAACCTCAACTCCTTTGGTTCCATCAGATTCACCTGGTCCTACTCCAAATCCCTGGATCAGACTCTGAATGTGGCTCTCCAGCAGGGATACGACTTCCTCAAAATCCTGCCCTGTAATGAGATCCATCCTTCATGAAATCCTCCCCACTCTACCAAGAGTGTCTTTCCACCATCCACCTAACGTTCGTAACCTCTTAGTTCATCCCTATGAAATCCCCAAACCACCTTCCCTACCCTCTGGCTCCTACCCTTGTAACTGCCCCCAGTGTAAAACCTGTCCCATGCACCCTCCCACCACCACCTACTCCAGTCCTGTAACCCGGAAGGTGTACACGATCAAAGGCAGAGCCACGTGTGAAAGCACCCACGTGATTTACCAACTGACCTGCCTACACTGTGAAGCTTTCTATGTGGGAATGACCAGCAACAAACTGTCCATTCGCATGAATGGACACAGGCAGACAGTGTTCGTTGGTAATGAGGATCACCCTGTGGCTAAACATGCCTTGGTGCACGGCCAGCACATCTTGGCACAGTGTTACACCGTCCGGGTTATCTGGATACTTCCCACTAACACCAACCTGTCAGAACTCCGGAGATAGGAACTTGCCCTTCAGCATATCCTCTCCTCTCGTTATCTGCCAGGCCTCAACCTCCGCTAATTTCAAGTTGCCGCTGCTCATACCTCACCTGTCTTTCAACAACATCTTTGCCTCTGTACTTTTGCCTCGACTGACATCTCTGCCCAAACTCTTTGCCTTTACAAATGTCTGCTTGTGTCTGTGTATATGCGGATGGATATGTTTGTGTGTGCGAGTGTATACCTGTCCTTTTTTCCCCCTAAGGTAAGTCTTTCCACTCCCGGAACTGGAATGACTCCTTATCCTCTCCCTTAAAACCCACATCCTTTCGTCTTTCCCTCTCCTTCCCTCTTTCCTGATGCAGCAACCGTTGGTTGCAAAAGCTTGAATTTTGTGTGTATGTTTGTGTTTGTTTGTGTGTCTATCGACCTGCCAGCAGTTTCGTTTGGTAAGTCACATCATCTTTGTTTATATATAGACACGCACAGATAGCGAGGTTGAGATCTTTGTCTTGACTCGTGAGCTGTGGGACGAACTTGGTGGCAACACAATGCATTGCAAGATGCTGTGTCAGGATATCATGACATGGTCCAACTGAAGTGTGACATTCTTGTGCAATATCTCAGTCAGTCAGTCTTCAATAAGCGCGCACAATTTCATTGACGCTCCTGACATGAGCGTCGTCGGTGGACATCGAAGGGTGTCCTGAATGAGGGTCGTCATTAACTTCTGTCCGGCCATTTTTAAATCATATGAACCATTCGTATCACTGAATATTGCTCGAGCACACATCACCAATGAGCTTCATGCATTGTTCGGTGTCTCTCTGTGAAGGTTTTCTTGAGTTTCACGTAAAATTTAATGCAGACGCGTTGCTCCTCTAACCCTGCAATCACAAAATTTGCAAACTTTGTGATACAATGATTTTCAGACGTGAAGTCTGTTTCAGTTAGAGTAATAATAATGCATTAACTTAACGGTGGAATTAGTGTTGATGTTTGCCCAGAAACTATTAATGAGGCTTATCAAAAGTTACCAGTAGGGAACTGGCCATACCACTGTATAACAATGCAGTACACCGACACCGAGGACTAATCAACGAAGAAATAAAGCAGACAAACATCACAGCTTGCACTTCTGTCACACTGAATGATTCTGTCCAGTCGTTATCAGTCCCTTTCTTGCAGGGTCTTTTTCCAGCCACAACGATGTCGAAGATTTGATGTCTCAGAGATGCTGTGTCCCATCACTCGTGCGCCAACTAGAACACCATGAACAAACTCACTTAAATCTCGATAACCTGCCATTGTAACAGCAGTAACCTATCTAACAACTGCGCCAGGCACCTGTTGTCTTATATAATCATTGCCAACCACAGAGCCGTATTCTGCCTGTTTACATATATCTGTTTGTGAATACACATGCCTATACCAATTTCTTTGGTGCATCAGTGTATAAATTCAAAAACCTTCAGACCGTACAGATGCTACATTTCTTTGGGTTAGGTAAAGTGTAGCCCAGGGTCAGTACGTGGGGAAAACTCCCAAAACCACGTTCAGAATGACTGACAGACTCAAGGACTGCACCAAGATAATCCTCCTCTCTCCAGTTTATTACATTATTATGCAGCATGTTGACTGGAACACAGAATTCGTAGATCTGTAACTGCATGTTACACCCAAACTAACTTTGAGAAAGTCCCTATCCTGATGAGTACAGTTTTTTTTCGACCTCAAAATTTCACAGAAGTCCATATCATGGAGGGTATATCTTTTTCAACCTTGAAATTTCGCAATTTTTTTTCCCCAGTCTTCTAATGTAAAAAAGGGTATTCTTTTATCGACTGATGCGTATGAGATTAAGTGATGATGTATATGTCTATGATATAGCATGGATGTGTTCTATTTATACTAGAATAGCCCTGTCATGTAAAAATGAATTCAGAATCAGCAACCAATCAAGGGTTCTTTGTCCAAAGACAAATGGTTAATCAGTTGTTCTGCATTAGGGAGAGGAGCATCTTTATGGGAATTTGGGACAGACACGGAACGGATACTGCTGCCATGTTTGAGTGTTGAGAATGAACGATGGAATCTGTGCTCCAGTCTTAGACCAGCTCCTTTCTGGATATTGGTAACGGTTCAACAAGCAAGCAACATAATGCTGAAAATACTGTTTTGCCACAGCATTATAAGCATCCATATCTGTCTTGACCGCAAGTCAATGCTGAAATTGCTGGGGCACCAAGGAATTGGCAATGTTAAATCTGCAGTTTACTGGAGTCACAGAGAGTAATTGCCACAAATTCGAGAGCATCCTGTAATGAATATAAAGGCTGTACTCAGATCCTAAGAAGAGCAAGTGCCCCCCTTCCCACCACACCCCTCCCCTCCCCTTTGGACGCTTATGCTTGTATTCCCAGCAATCAACGATGAAGAAGAGGAATGTGAATTTGTATCAAACGACTGCAACAGTACTTCGTAGCCTTTAGTAAAGACGATGAGCATATCCAGAAAGCATTCTTTTGCTCTTTATGTGGTAGATGTATTTCAATTATTGCAAAATCTGGTCCCAATGCCAGACCCCAGTGCATTGTCGTTTGTGGAAATGTGTGAACTGTTAAGAGCATTCTGTCGAAAGAATGTGCATATCATAGCACCTAAACTGCATGTTCATCAGTCACATACGAAGACAGTTCAAACCTTTAAAAAAAATGGATAGTAGAGCTTCACTGTTTCAGTCACTAGTACTAATTTTAGTGCAGTCAGTGTGTGTTTGTATCACACCACTGTCTTCCATGGTTTTTCATTCACAGATGGCAAAAATGAGTTAGCCACGGTTCGCAGGTGTGGTAAATATTAACAGGTGCCAGGATCCAGGATTTTAAACTGAGTGCCTTTCCAGTATCTGATCGTGTAAGCTATTGGCAATGTTCCTACTTGCAGGGGGGCCCTGTTTTTTTTTTTTTTTTTTTTTTGGACACTGGGAAAGTTGGAAGAATATCACAACTCTAATAAGAAAGAAATAAAGAATACCAAAAATATATGTATATTCTGGAACTAGCATTAAGCGAAACATAATACTTCTATGCGTGGAGCTTTTACTGATACTGTACAAGATATGACACAGAGCATATGTATTGAAACCATAGGTACATCGAACCACAGTCGAGCTGGAGAAAGTGTACTGAACCAAGAAATAGCTAAAGGTAACAATTGGGGGGGGGGGATTCTAGTTGATCTTACCACATAAATGGCACCTTTTAGTTTGCAGCCATAGTGCACAAGATACCTGCATTTGCCAAGTGAACTAAACAGTGAATGACTTCGCTGTGTGGTGGCAGACAGTTAAACTGTGGGGGGGAAATGCCTGTAGCAAGACATGATGGTAATGAAGCTGCAGTTACTTGTCCATCTTGAAGTTCAGACTGAATGGGCATGACGTGGCTCGGCTGAGGCCACATTCCTGTAAGCCTCAGACTCCAAAATATAGAACCATTGCCAACTACGTGAAAGAGCAGGGACCTTACTGAGATGGAGCTGAATATGTCTTTCTGCCGACAGAGATTTCCCATTCTGGCTCAGTTCCAACAGTCAGAAAGATGGTTCTCACTGTATCCCTATATCTCTGTGAGTAGGAAGGACGACCATTTAAAACTTGGGATAGTTTTTAATGGTTGCCTCAGTTGTGAGTTATCAGCTGCCTTCAAAATTATGGCAGCTGAAATCTGTTTCCAGATTTTGGTTCCTTGGTATGTTAGCAACTGTTATCACGCAGTTTCTTCTCTCTCTGAAACTTCGTTAATAGTTTAAATCATGATTAAATTTACAGGTACATGAAATAAAGTTGACAGGAAAACTATGGCTGGACCAGTGCACTGTTCGTTACTAAAGGGTCCTGAATAAGTCATGTAATTGATAACTTATTAATTCCTACTCAACTCTTTGTTTGTGGGAACCCACATGTGCATACCACCACATGGCATTCTGGGAAGATTTTTTGTACTAAAATTGTCAAGCACCACATATGAATTCAGTGATTTGTGATATTGTAATACAGCTCGTCAGATAAAAATATCTGCCACAAACCATTAAAATTATGAGGTTCATTGCTTGAACAGTTATTGGTATTGCAAATCCCTCAGGTTGGGGAACTCACTCAGTTGGCCTGTGGTGGCTTGTCTTCCTCACACATCTATAGTGTGAAAGTTTTGCATGAGTGTTGAAGCGTATTGTCTGTAAATTAAGTGATGTTTCCAACTCCCTACTAACAACATTAATTTTGTGATACAATGTATCTTTCAAGTGTATTGCTAGTTTTAAAAAAGTCCTGTAGTTATTACTGTTCATCCATGTTTTAAGTGGGGTAAAAAAGGGTAGCGACAGTGGTGCCCCTGTTTTATAAAAATTAGGTCGTCTGCATCAAGTAACTTACCACACCACCATGACAATTGAGGAGCAACAGTCACAACTAATCATGCTTACTTGCAAACAAGAAGACAACCAACATCAATACAATTGCATTTCCCCAGTTTTGCCAATGATTTTGTCGGAAATGGACAGTTCAACTGCATTATTACCAACTATAATAGCTTCAATATGGCTACTGACTCCAAGCAGCTCACCAGGCTGAATGGTCTGTTCGAGTGTAGTGCATTTGTCAGCAATATGGCATGTGTAATGACAAAGACAAATTAAATCTTATCTTCATGAACATGAACTTAGGAATGGTTAAAGTCTTACAAGACTTAGTACTGCGACCTATCTCTGAGCAATCGTATCAGACCTTCAAAGATTCAATAACAAAGGATCTATCAGTACCTAAGGAACACATCCTAAATGAAGAGACCATAGGAAATAGGAGTTTAACTGAACTGCTGCAGCACCTATGTAAACTGGCAGGTCAGAAGCCGTTTTCAGAAAACTGATTATGTACAGTATGATTCAACTGCCACCCATCAAGAGTAAGTATGATTTTGGTGAGACATGATAATTTACCATTATCCATATCAGCTGAGAAGGAAAGCATAATTTTTCATTCCTTATGACACTTATTCAAAATATGTGCCCTGCAAGAAACAGTGCTCATTCATGGTAGTGTTACAGAAAGCAACACACTGAAACTCCAGATTTAGGTCAGCTGTGCTGAAATATGAAAGAAGAAAGAGAGATTTTTTTCCACATTACGGGACGTAACAGCACCATTTCAGTATTCTGGGAGAAGGAACTATTGTCAAATGACACACAAATAATGTACAGACTACTCTAGCCGGCCGGAGTGGCCGTGCAGTTCTAGGCGCTACAGTCTGGAGCCGAGCGACCGCTCAGGTCGCAGGTTCGAATCCTGCCTCGGGCATGGATCTATGTGATGTCCTTAGGTTAGTTAGGTTTAATTAGTTCTAAGTTCTAGGCTACTGATGACCTCAGAAGTTAAGTCGCATAGTGCTCAGAGCCATTTGAACCAAGACTTTTCTAGAGCACAGGTCAACAGAACTCAAGTATACACTTGCTCCAGATATCACATTAAATCTGAAGTTTGAGCACATAATTGCAAACAACCGTGACAACCAAACACCAAAAGCTACTGATAGACTTTATTATTGGCTGCAAACAACAGTTTGTTCCCCACATAAAAACAAGTGAATCACAGTTCTATTTCACGGAATGTGTATCTGCAAGTGACACATACAAAGTGTCTCAAAAACTAAGTTACAACTTCAGTGTGTTACAGCACCCAAACTAATTAAGATATTCACACCATATTTGCTTTATGTGACAGACCGACTCACAAAGGTTGATTTGCACGTGTCCCAGTTTGTCATGAGTGAAGCATAGGGACAGTTCAAGGAAACACTGAGTGTATGGAATGGTTTTTTCAGACCATATTGGACACACAGGTTCAAAGGAAATGCCAGTCATGCTAAAGGAAACACAAACCCTTGCAGACGTCGATATGCCAATGGTACAGGAATTTTATGCAGACAAGGTAATGTTGACTCGAAGCATCATACTGGACAACCTGGAACAAATGGAGCCACCAAAGAATGGATGTGGTTGGCTTTTCAGTGTTCCCCCACAGAAGTCTGTCAGGAGGGCTTCACAGGAGATGCAAATTCCAAGGGCAACCATGAACTGGGTCTTCCGGAAACATTTACAGATGTATCCATACTGATTGCAACAACTGCACGCCTTGAAACCAAATGACAAGTCACAGTGTATGGAATTCACTTTCAGCGGTCTTCACTGTTTAAAGGAAGATGGAAATTTTCTAAAAAGTCTAGCATTTTCTGATGAAACAACATTCCATGTGTGTGGTAAGAGAAACAAACACAATATTTGCATCTGGGGCACAACCAATCTGCATAATGTGATGAAAGAGGTATTTGATAGCCCAAAAGTGAATGTTGGGTGATGTTAAATAGTTGATCACATTGGGAGACCATTTTTTGTCAGAAAAGAAAGTTAATTCTAGCAATTACCTTGGTAACCTGGAGCTGTTTGTATTACCACAACTGGCGGTTCCACTAAGACACAGTCCTCATCAAAGGAAATAGTGTATCATCACATTGGGCTCAGAGTATGCAAAATGTTCTAGACAAAGTGTTTCCAGAGCACTGGATTGGAAGGGGTGGTCCAATTCCCTGGCTCCATAGGTCGCCTGACATTACACCGACAGACTTCTTTCTATGTGAATACGTCAAGAGTAGACTACCAAATGCGCCTGTCAGTCACATCAATTATTTGAAGAACCGAATCATTGGTGTCGCTGTTCATGCGGATATGTTGTGCCGAGCATGGATAGAGCTTGAATATAGACTGGATGTTGTGCATGCTACTGCTATAACACATTAAATTTATACTGTACACTCATCAGGGAAAAAAATTGGGCCATTTGGCAATAACAGCACAAAAATAGGCCAGGGCTTGACGTCAGACAGGAAATAACGAGATATCCAGCGCTTTATCGTTTGTACAAACTCACTAGAGTGGAAAAAGATGGTGAGATTTCGAAAAATGTGTTGGGAACCCTGGATAGAACAGGGTACAAAGTTGAAAACATTGATTAAAATTACAAAAGTGTTAAATAAGAGTGTTACCAATTTTTATGTGAACACATTATGATGTATTAACCACAGAAATAAAAGAACATTACCATAAAGTAAAAACAATATTTTTTCACTCAAAAACAGAAAGGTATTTCATTTGCCCCATTCTGCTCCATGCACAGGGCAGATTGGGGTGGTAAGTACAAGTGATCATAAAAAGGTATAAAATTATCAGAAATGCAGGAAACACTGGCTCTCTCGGTATTTATTTAGTTCAAAGTGAATGTTAATGACAAACTACAGTTTTCATGTATTGTATCCATTTCTTAAGGCTATTTAAAAAATTCACACACAAGGAGAGACTCATCATCTCCCCTATCTATTCCTGCACAGGAATCGTGTGTCTGTTTTTTGCACATGGAACAAGCGACCGAACCTTCAACTGATTTTGAATAAAACTCACTGCAATATTAACATTCACAATCAGAACTCTCCTCATAATCACTCTCGTTAGTATTGGATGCTCTCTCCTTCGGTTTTCCATTTATTTTCAGGCTCTTTCCTTTCTTTTTTGAATTCTTAGTTTTATTCTCTTTCGCAAATAGTTTTGTCTTTGCTCTTTCTTCTTTGGCAAAGTTCCTTTCCTCTTTTTCCTTAATAATGGCTTCTAACTTTTTTTTTTTTGTGTGGCGAATCAGTTAAAACAACAGCCTTCCCCTCTTCCGTTTCGTCCTTTTGGTGCTTTCATTAACTTTTGGCAAGTGCATCAGAATTTCAGGTGAAATATGAAATGAGGAGGCCGTGTTGTCAGTATTCATCCAAGAGCACCCAGGACTAGAACAATTAGCCTCAATAACTTTTGTCATTCTTAGGTGGCAGTTCTTTGTTACAATTCGCTGAAACCTCGCCAGCTTGATCATCCAACCTGTTGGTGTCTTTTTTAGCTGGTGTGCTAGGTGAAGGCAATTCCAATTGTTCAGCTCCAGATATGATACCTTCTTTACCTGACAACCTATCAAGTCCGATGTCAGTTGTGTCTGCCGGGAGGAAATCAGCATCGGTGAATATGGATGGACCTGTGGGCCATATTCCAGTTGCTTCGAAACCTTTAATAGCGTTTTTCATCGTTCCACTTTTGATAAAAGCTGAACCAAAAAAGTCTGAAATTTGAAAGAGAGTTACGACTTTGCCTGGGTTGCTTTGTAGCCATTTTCGAAGCTCATCACTATAATGAAGACTTAAAGGCTTCATAAAAGGAACATCAAGTGGCTGAAGTCTGTGAGAGTAATGTGGTGGTATACATAGCCACGAAACGCCGCTCTCCCTCGTGTAGTCTTTGTGTTGAGTGGCCATCTAATATAAGAACAACTTGGAAGTCTTTTGATGCCTTAGAAAATTGCACACATTTTCGATGCCATACAAATAATGACTCTGTGGTCATCCATACGGTGCTGTGGACCTCACCCCTACCTCCTGGTTGCAGTCCTTACTCAAATTCTTTCTGCTTCTTCTTTCGTGGAAAAATAAGCATTGGAGGCATGTAAGCTCCGCTTGCTGACATACAAATGAGGCAGGTTACAGTTCCGCCCCTTTCTGCAGATGTTAACGATCCTACTTGATGTTTACCCTTGCAAGCTATGATCTTTGATTGGTTTTTAGGGTTAACCGAAGCGCCTGTTTCATCACAATGAAATATTTGAGAAGCCATTAGTCTGTGTTTGTCAATTACATTTGTTAGTAGCGAAAAAACCTATTGACAGCTACTTTATTAAAATCCATGGCTCTTGCACCAGATGCTGCTTTGGATTTGTGAACAGATAAAGTAGGATGTCTTTTAAGGTATCCGTTGGCCCAATCTTAGCCTGCAATTTCATTTTTAAATCTATGAACAATGCGATTTCTTATAGCCAGCTGATAAGCTAGGTTACGCAAGTCTTTGAGTATTAAGCCGAATAACCTAGCCTCCATACTTTTTAAGTACTTAACGATCTCAAGTTCCTGTTCTTCTGTAAATACGTTTTTAAACTTTCCAACCATTTTATTAATTTCGTAGTCAGCGTTTTCCCTTCTTTTTTTAACGTATATTTCCAGAGCAGTCTGGGGAATGTCAAATTGGTTGGAAGCCTTCAAATACCCATAGTGGCCAGAATTAACTGCCTCCACAGCATTGTTCATAGCCTCAATAGACCATATTGCCTATTTGTTTTTCTCTTATATACTCGAACTATCTGAAATCGAAAGCAAAGTAGATTAGGAGCCTAATAAAAGCGATCTCTTTGTTAAAAATGTAGCGAGGCTGAATGAGGTACTTCCCCATTCCACCCCAGGTACTACATGGTTTAAGCTATGGAGGTAAGGCCACTAAACAAAGATACGAAAACAAACATTTAACTGCATGAAACTAAAGATTATTAAACATATTTTAAGCGTCTACTAACAATAGTCATATTATAAGTAAATAAGTAGGTATACCTTTTCATGCTTCAATTCATCAGAAGTTACAAGGCAGGAACAAAAATTAGCACAACGAAAAGTTCACGAACCAATGCTTACGAAAACCAAACAAACATGACTGCCAAGGTTGAGCAGTAACTGTCTGAACTAGTTATACTTACTGCCGATCATTGACAGCACCTCCTTGACACGAAAATATGTACATCTTCATTCTGCCCCAGTACGCCATTCTACCCCGGTTTCCCCTATCCAAATTATGAAATCGAACCTGAGATAAATGAAATGATTGGCCTTATTTAAATTACAGTGAATTTTTTTTTTTTCTTCAAGTCGCTAAAGTCTGGAAGGTATGGTGCCTTATGTCAGAAAAAAATATCCAACCACAAAAGCAATTTTTGGAGAGATTTTTTTTCAAAAGATAGAACCGAACATGAAACATCACTAGTTCAGCATGAGATATGTTACAAATTCTTTCAGCAACATCTAATAGCTATTATTCATAAATTTTTAAAAACAGTGATACATTTTCCCAATAAATAAACGACAGAATATATTTGACCAACAGCAAGTGAGCAAGGATGTAACAACTGTTTTTGCCTCTATAAACAGCCATAAAGCTCTCATGAATGAACAGTATTGTCATATTAATAATGTTACAGAAGAAGCTGAGTAGCACCGTGACGTAGTGGTTATGATACTAAACTGTTGCGTGGAGGGTCGTGAGTTCAAAACTCACCTGCACTGTACGATTTTAATTTCTGTATTCGGTTCGAGTACATTCTAGAAGTATCCACAAATGTGAAGAATCATTGTACTGGAATGTTCTGTAGCTGTATATATATACCGTATGTGCTCTGGCTGGAGGCAGTTCTCTCCACGCTCTTGTATCTGCAAGTGCTGAATAAACCTTCGTTACGGTAAGTGAAGTGAGTGTTCATCATTCATCTAATCACATCTTCTTCTACGTGACATCATTCTGGTGGAGACGCTGGGTATTGGAACCTGTGATAGCGCGCATTATCAACGACACAGTGGCTCCCATCAGGCCACGACATAGCAGCCGTTTACGTGGCAAGAAACCCGAGTTCTAGCCCTATTCAACAGATCACAATCTATCGGAGACAGAAGAAGAAAAGGACGTTACGATAACAGCAACTGTGAGCCACCACATGAGACATCCTTCCGGGTTCTCTGATGACGATGGGCAAGTTCCAAACAAGTGGCTGAAGGTATATGAGCCTATAGCCAAATTTAACAAATGGGATGACACCGTGTATTTGACTAGCGTATTTTTCTACTTGGAGGGCACTGCCAAGCAATGGTATGAGAACAACGAGGAAAAGTTCACAAGCTGGGAAGTATTTCAGGTGAAACTGCGCAAGTATTTCGATGACACACAGTGACAGAAGTGCAAGGCTGAAGATAAATTAAAGTGCAGGGCACAGCGTCCCGGAGAAACTACAGCATCCTAAATTCAAGACGTTTTGGAGCTGTGTAAAATAGTGGATCCTAGAATTAAGGAGGAAGATAAGGTTGCAAATCTCATGAAGGGTGTTGCTGAGGACATGTATCAACCCCTATTCCTGAAGGAGGTTTCGACAGCAGACGACTTCATAAAATGGTGCCAGTATATCGAGACCATGTAACAAAAAAGAATTACACGCAAGAAGTTTGAACGGCTTCCAAATGTCGTATCGATGTCTGTCATGGAGGAAAGAACTGATTTCACAAGTGTTCTTTGTCAGCTAGTGAGAGAGGAAGTTCAGAAGGCACGTGGATTGTACGGCGAGCAAAAAACCGAGACGCTTCAAGAGGTCATAAGGGAAGAAGTGGAACAGACATTGAACCCAATCTTTCGTCCTTCATTTCCCTTTAAAACGGTGAAAAAGTCGTGACCCAGGCGGTGTTACGTTCGTACAAAGCCGTATGAGGAACCTGTTGGATATTTGATGACGCCCGCGCCAGAAGACAGCAGACCGATCTTACACGACGCCAACTCCAAGATGAACAAGATGATGTGGGTGCAGGACGACGTAGGTCACCATCACCGCCAGCTAGCCGCTGGAGAGGACGCTCCCCAACACGCTGATCAAGGTCTCCATCGCCGTTTAGAAGCTCCATCCAATCACCTAGTAGCTGCAACCTGGAAAACTAAAGGGTGCGACCTTCCTCGGAGGTGAGGCCGCCAAATAGAAAAATCCTCCGCCGTCGATCACTACAAAAATGAGCGGAAACTACGTCGCTATCCTCATGGATGGCCGACCAGCCCAAGCTCTAGTGGACTCTGAAGCATCATATTCGGTCATTTCGAAGAAGTACCGTCGCCAGTAGCAGAAAACCATATTCGTCGACAACAAAACATCTCTGCTGAAGGTGGTTCATGGGAAATATGTAAAACCTACAGGAAGATGTACAAATCGTGTGAGTATAAGTGGCCATACACAGCCCTTAGAATTCATCGTCTTACAAGAGTGTAGTCATTATGTTATTCTCGGATAGGACTTTTTGAAAGCTTCTCAGGCAATACTAGATTGTGGCCACCCGAAGATTATGCTAGACGAGATGAGATACTGTGGAGAGGAATATGCGCATCCAAGTGTGTGGAGACTATGTGTGCTGGATGAAGTGATCCTGTGTGGCCTGAGGTTTTCCCGGCGTACAGAAAAATTCGGACCAACAGTAACGAAAGTTTTCGAATTCGTACTTACGTCAACATACTTTCTGTTCGATGGGAACTACTACAAACAAACAGAGTAGCGATGGGCTGTCCGCTATCACTAGTAGTGGCCAATATCGTTATGAAGGCTTTTGAAGAAGAATCTCTCGAGTTGGCAGCCTACAAGCCCTCTTGCTTTTTTCGATATGTAGACGATACATTCGTAATCTGACCGAACAGACTACAGCGCCTCCAAGACTTTCTGCAGCATCTGAACTCACTGCACCAGAATATCAAGTTCATGATGGAGATAGAAGAAAACAACCAGTTTCCATTTCTGGATGTGCTCGTCGAGCGAAGACCAGATGGCACACTAGGACACAGCGTCTACCGTAAGTCGACACATACAGATTTGTATCTGCATGCCTCCAGCTGTCATGCTCCTTCACAGCGAGAGGCTGTTCTAAGCACACTGGTGCAAAGAGCACGCGAAATCTCGGACTGTGACAGCCTAGCGGCTGATTCGCAGCACTTGCAGGCCGTGTTCCGCACGAACGGCTACAACAACTTGCAGATAAAACGCGCCTTAAGACCGAAGAAGCCGAGACCGCAGCCTCCCGAGGACGAAGACAAACCGGTTGCGACAGAGATCATACCATATATCGGGATCACATCGGCAAAGATCGGCAGAATACTCAGAAAATATAATGTCAACTGCGTGTTTCGCCCTCCATCCAAAACGAAAACATTATTAGGATCAGTCAAGGACGACTTAGGACACCGGAAACCGGTAGTTTACAGCATCCCTTGCCAGTGTGGGAAAATGTATATAGGCCAGACCATCCGGATGGTACAGGAGAGATGTAGTGAACATAAACGCCACACAGACAACGCACAGCAGACCAAGTCTGCTGTGGCAGAGCACTGCATCTCACATGACATGAACTACGATGGCACAAAGGTGTTACAGCAATCGAACAACTTCTAGGACTGTCTCCTCAAAGAGGCAGTAGAGATCCGGCTGCACGACGAACTAACAAATAAAGACAGCGGTTTCCAGTTAAGCAAAGCCTGGGATCCAGCTTTGAGTATGATTAAAACACAACGACAGCCTACACGGAAATCCGCTCCTTTCAGAACACCTGAAGAAGAAGAAGCATTGTCACCACGACGGCAGAGTTCCGCAAGCGGCCGTAGCAGCGGAAGGACTGCGGCCCATGATGTGTGGCGGGGCGCCGCACTTCCCCCACCACCCAGCGCCGCCCTTCCCCCACCACCGCCCACGGACCGACCGGAAGCGCCCAGAAGGAGGCTGCGTGAAAGGGGCGGAGATTATATAAAGTCGGCATCCATCAGAGATCAATCAGACATCAAGAACGCCTGAAGATGGCAAGTAGTCGGCTTGCCGAAATATCGCGCCTTTTGGACGACGTTACCTGGCTGAATACCCAAGAAATCTTCGTGAAGTGATCATTCCTGCAGACAGTGCTAGAAAGGTAACTGCCATGTGTCATGCCATGCATGTAGTGGAATGTAAGAGAAGCATACCACTGAAGAATAACTTGGTCATCCCAGCCTCGGTCGTCTTGTTTAAGAAAGGATTCGGTGAATTGTGGAAGTGAACTGTTGCTGAGAACCGCAGATCCTTCCAAGACGCATGTGCGTAGCAAACGCTGAGCCGTTCATTGAAGAACAACTGAGCATCACAGAAACCTCCCACGCCAAGTCTGTGGACGAAATTAGCGCTACCACTGCGAGACAAGATCTTCTAACTTGAATATAACCAGATCTCACTAAGGAACAACAGAAAAGCTGCATGCCATTCTTCAAGAGTTCTCTGAATGCTTCAATCTACAAGTGAAGAGCAAATTAGACAAATCAATGGCGAAACACCAGATTAGCACTAGAGACCATCAACCAATAAGCCAGAGAGCATATCGTGTGTCAGCAATGGAACGTCGAATAATTCGCGACGAGGTAGAGAAAATGATGAAGAATGACATCATTCAGCCTTCACAGAGGCCATGGTCGTCACCAGTGGTCCTCGTCAGGAAGAAGGGTGGCAGTTGGCGCTTTTGTGTTGATTACAGGAAGCTTAATAAGATAACTAAAAAGGACGTTTATCCTCTACCACGAATTGACGATACGCTATATTCTCTGAAGGGGGGAAGTTTTTCTCAACCATGGACATGTACTCGGGATACTGGAAAATCGAAGTAGATGAGGCTGATCGTGAGAAAACTGCATTCATCATCCCTGAGGGCCTGTATGAGTTTAAGGTAAAGCCGTTTGGTTTGTGTAATGTACCAGCAACTTTTGAATGGATGGTGGATAATATTCTAAGGCATCTAAAGTGGACGATATGTCTTTGTTGTTTATATGACATTATAGTGTTCTCAGAGACATTTGATGAACATATAAAAAGACTGAGGGCCGTTCTTAAGTGTCTCCGACAAGGTGGACTGAAACTTAATCCAAGAAAGTGTCTCTTTGGAGCAAAAGAAATCAAAGTACTTGGACACCTTGTGTCAAACGAAAGTGTGCGGCCAGACCAAGAAAAGGTGAGATCTATAACGGAATTTCCTATTCCTAAAAGTATTAGAGATGTGAGAAGCTTCCTCAGATTATGTTCTTATTACCATCATTTTATCAAAGACTGTTGTATCAAAGCCAGGCCTCTCCAAGAGTTGTTAAGCTGATGCTAAATTTATCTGGGGTGGTGCTCAACAAGATTCTTTTGGTGTGCTGCGAAAAGCTCTGACCACCACCCCTGTACTTGGTCTGTATGATGAGAGAGCACCTACAAAACTACACACAGATGCCAGTGGGTATGGGATCAGTGCTATCCTGGTGCAAATTTCGGATGGAAAAGAGCAGTGATTCTAGGACACTTACAAAAGCCGAGAAAAACTAATCACCTACAGAAAGAGAATGTCGTGCTGTGATGTGGGCCATGTGCAAATTTCGACAGTATCTCTATGGAAGGCCATTCACAGACGTTACAGACTATCATTCACTTTGTTGGTTGACAGGTCTTAAGGAACCAACAGGACGACTTACCAGATAGGCACTACATCTTCAAGAGTATGACATTATCGTAGTGTACAAAAGTGAAAGAAAACACCAAGATGCCAACTGTCTCTCAAGAAACCCTGTGCAAGACCATCAAGACTTTGATGAAGATAGTGACTGTCTCGCTGCACTCCAGGATCTCTCTGCTGAGCGGAAGAAGGACGCCACATATCTCAAATTTTGCTTGCCTTAAATCGGTCAGAAGGTGTGAAAGGACAATTTAAGGTCGTTAATGGTTTACTTTACAAGAAAAATTTTGATCCTTTTGGAAAGAGGTAGCTACCAGTGATTCCTAAACACATGTGCTTTGATGTTCTACAGAAATTCCATGACACACCTCAGGCCGGACATTTAGGATTGGGGACTGATGACCTCAGAAGTTAAGTCCCATAGTGCTCAGAGCCATTTGAACCATTTAGGATTTATTAAGACATATGATAGAATCCGCAAGAGATTTTTCTGGCCAGGTTTATTTAAGAGTGTCCGTCACTATGTGTCGCACTGTCGAGAGTGCCAGAGGACAAAGGCAGTTCCTCAGAAACCACCTGGCCGACTCATACCAATTCCACCAGCCGAAACGCCATTTCAGCATGTTGGGATTGACCTCCTTGGACGATTTCCAATGTCTGCTATTGGCAGTAGATGGATTATTGTTTGCACTGATTATCTGACACACTATGCCATTACAAAAGCCGCGAAAACAGCCCGAAGCATCTGAGGTAGCCAAATTCATCGTGGAAGACATTGTATTAAAACACCGTGTCCCAAGGTCGTTAATTACGGATAGAGGGAAAGTTTTTAAATCGAATCTTGTGACACAGATAAACCGTCAGTGCAACATTACTCATCATATGACGACTGCCTACCATCCGCAAATAAATGGGCTTACTGAATGCCTTAATAAGACCTTGGCCGACATGCTATCAATGTTCGTCAATGTTGAGCAGAGCAACTGGAATGAGGTGCTACCTTTCGTGACGTTTGCTTAAAACACTGCCAAACAAGACACCACAGGATTTACGCCATTTTTCCTGGTGCATGGGCGTGAGGCGACGACGATGATGGACACTGTGTTTCCATTACACCCTGATGACGTGGACGACGACTACACCGCCCAGGTGGTAACCAGAGCTGAGGAAGCTCGGCCATTTGCTCGACTCTGCACGCTGCAGGCTCAAGGAAACGATCGCCGAAGGTATGACGCGAGCCATTGCCCTGTTGTCTACCAGCCTGGTGACCTCGTCTGGATCTTCACTTCTGTTTGGAAGGTTGGTCTCTCTGAGAAGCTCCTCAGGCGCTGCTTTGGACCTTATAAGGTTGTAAGACAGTTACTGTCTGATGTTGCTTATGAAGTTGAAAATTTCGACCCTGACACATGACGACGAAAGAACAGAGATTTGGTCCACGTTCTTCGAATCAAGCCCTATAGCGATCCTGCAACCCAGGGTAAATTCGAAGCTCCAACGACAGGCAACAAGCGGAAAGATGACGAAGAGCGTAGTGGAAAAAGAAGTTCTAAGAAGATCACTGCCAGGGCGAGAAGCAGTCATCGGGAGTCAGAGTATGCAGGACCGATGACTTGTTCCCGGACTAGGAGGATGTAACACCGAAACACTGTTCTCTTAAGGAGGGATCAATGCCGCAGAAGAAGCTGAGTAGCACTGTGGCGTAGTGGTTATGATACTAAACTGCTGCATGAAGGGTCATGAGTTCAAAACTCACCTCGACATTACAATTTTAATTCTGCTGCGCGAGTATCAGTCCTAGTCGAGGGAAAGGGAAATTTTATCAAAATTCAATGAAGGTGCGGTTAGGCGATGAAACCTGGGGCCGCTGGCAGAGTGTGCTAACAGTCGACAGCTAGTAGATCAGGCAACGCAAACATGGCACTCACGAGCGCGGTGCTGCGACGACGCTATTGCGCGCACGATTTGCTTTGTGTGAAGCAACAACAAGGCAGCAAACTGCAGTGTTGCTTGAAGTTATTGCGATATGAGGCGAGGTACTAGGCCAGAGCCAAGTGGTGATTTGCAAATGGCTGACATGTGGGAATTTATCGCTGCCATAGTTTCTGTCTCTCTCTGACACTACGTCAGAATCGAGGGAGAAACCAATATCAATAGACGAGCAATTTTAGCTTGAGAGGGGGTGCCAGGTCTGTCGAGCATCGGGACGGACCCGTGCTTGTCTACACTTATAGGGGCCAGTCTGGCAGCAATGTTATAAGTATTAGGCATGAACTTGTACTTTGTTTCTATGTACTTGTTCAGGCTATATTCCGCCTCCGGGGACACACTATCAGGGCGGGACGGAATGGCAGCCTGGAACTTGGAGATCGCACGGTCTGCCTGAAAGAGGCCAGTAACAGTGGTCTGCCTGGGTCCAGAACAGGTTTGGTTCCACTCCAGTGTATGGGCCACGTTCGCTTCCCACCTGGTGTACCAGGCTCTGGCCGAGGCATACGCTGTGGGAGATGCAGCAGTGCTCTGACAGCACCAGAGATGGTGGTGGGTTTGCCATCTGGCAAGACCACTAGCGGTAAGTTGCGGCGCATGAGGGCGTAGATTCGAGACCGGTTCTGTCCTGGGAGCAGCGGCGGCCCGAGGGCCACCGGTGACCTGTATGTCCACCTTCGTTCCATGGTTGGACAGAGCAGGCCAAATGGGACAGAGGGTGGCGAGGACCAGGGACTGTAGCAGTCTCCAGAATCGCGGGCAGCAGAATGGCGCAAGTCGCATCGCATCAGCGGGCGGCGACCAGTAGAGTGCTGGCCAACTTCCATCAGCGGGCGGCCTTGATGACTAGAGCAGAGGCGTCGGCATACCAGGAGTATGCTGAGCCGGCTGGACTCACGGCACAGCGGCGGGTGGCACGCTGACACTACGCTTCACCACTGAATACTGTAAATTAGCTGATAGAGCAATGTTACCGAATACCGCTGTATCACTCTGCACTGCCCCTCGACGCTCTTGAACTTGCTCGGCCTCTGACAAAATACGGCGTGGTGGGTCCCGGCTTCAGCTCTGCCATCTGGAGTCCCAGGTTTGACCACCGAGCCCACACCAATTTCTATATTCGGTTCTAGTACATGCTAGAAGTATCCATAAATGTCAAGAATCATTGTACTGGAATGTTCTGTAGCAGTATATATGCGGTATGTGTTCTGGCTGGAGGCAGCTCTGCGCTCTTGTATGTTGAAGTGCTGAATAAACCTTCGTTAAGTGAAGTTAGTGTTCACGAGTCATCTAATTACATCTTCTTCTACATGACAATAACATAATGATACTGCATCACCTACTTGTTAGAAAATATTGAATGTAATGTATGAAGTTTGTTACAGACTTCTAGAAATAAATTATTCTCACAATTCCAAGCTTTACAGGATGTTCATACCTCGAGTAATGAGTTAAGTGCAAATAATGGGCTTTCAGTTTGGCATTGCTCATTAAATAAGAACCAGCCATCAAAGTAAAAGAATGGAAACAGTAAAAATCGCGATTCGTTCTATCTTCCTGTCGCTGGACTAGTTAAGCTAAAGGATTCGTCAGTGTGCACCATGGTACACCTGAAAATTTCGTCCATCACAAGTGCAAGTACTGGTATCCTGAATATCATGAGGATGCGCCTGCAATTATTTACAAACAATTCACAACAGACTAACCACCCTTAAGAGAAGGAAAAAAACGAAAAACGCAAGACAGAGAAGAAGCCAAGATGACCTCCAGTCCTGTGACGAACCATCATGGCAACAATACCATAGGACCGAGACCAGTGGAAAAAGTTTGGAGCGACCTTTGAACTACTAGCAACAAACATAACAGACAAACGATCACACCACTGGATGTCATTACTCATACCTTGAGTGACCTCGAACTGTTTACCTCCAGTTAGCTGCATTGTGCTTGTAGTGCTGTTTATGGATGGATGACCGTAACTGAGGTGTTGTCAAAGTGGTTTATGTGTTATGTCAGATGTAGCATATTGATCCAATATTTAGTCACCTCTCTTCTCGTGGTGATGATGTCGAAGGTATTTAAAGCAGTTTCCCTCAACCACCTTCCTTAATAGCCAGTGTGTCCACCTTTGGTATGGATAACAGTGGCGATGCGTCATGGTATGGAAGTAATGAAGCTTTGTAGGTCACTGGAGGGAGTTGGCACCATACCTGTATGCAGAAGTCACCCAATTCCCATAAATTCTGGCGATGGGGCGATGAGCTCTGACTCCACATTCAATCAGATCCCAGATGTGTTCGATTGGGTTTAGAGCTGGCGAGTTGGTGGGCCAGCACATCGATTGGAACTCGCCATTATGTTCCTTGAATCACTCCATCACACTCCTGGTCTTGTGACAAGGCACATTATCTTGTTGAAAAATGCTGCTGCCATCGAGAAACATGATCTCCATGAAGTGGTGTACGTGTCTGCAACCAGTGTTTGGTACTCGTTGGCCATAATGGTGCCTTGCATGAGCTCCAGTGGACTCATGGACGTTCATGTGAATGTTCCCTAGAGATAATGGAGTCGCTGCAAGCTTGTCTCAATCCAGGGATACAGGTGTCAAGGAGCTGTTCCCCTGCAAGACGATGGGTTCATGCCCTCCCAGCTGCATGGTGAAGAAGGTATCATGATTCATCAGACCATGCAACGGTCTTACAGTGCACCAAGGACCATCGCTGATGGTCATGTGAACATTTCAGTCATAGTTGCTTGTGTCACGGTGTTAACATTGGCACATGCATGGGTCGTTGGCTATGGATGCCCTTTGTTAGGAGTGTTTGGTGTACTGAGTGTTCAGATGCCACTTGTACTCTGCCCAGCAATAAAGTCTGATGTCAGTTGCGCCTCAGTTCGCCGCCTGTCCTGTCTTACAAGTCTGCGCAGCCTACAACGTCCAACGTCTGTAGTGAGACTGGGCTGCCCAGCCCCATGATATCTGGATATTCACCTTGGTTTCACCACATGCTGAAGACACTCACCACAGCGCTCTTTGAACACATGACAAGTCGCGCAATTTCCGAAAAGTTCGTGCTGAGCCTACAGGCCATCTCAATCTGCCCTCAGTGAAACTCAGATAGACCATACGCCTTCCCTATTCTACACATGGATAGCATGCTCACTGGTACTACATGCAACGTGTGTCTAACTAGCAGTCATTTCTTGCTAGGGGGTGATGCTGCTATCACCTGGGTGGATTTCTATTGATATTAGGTCAGTGGTCATAATGTTCCGGCTGATCAGTGTATTTGGCACATTTATGAGTTTTCAGGTATCCTGCATCCACACAACAGTCAAGAGGCAGTAACACTTATTGTCAAAGGCTAAAAAAGTTCACCTCATGGATGACTAAGGGAAGGGAATTTGCCTGTCTTTTGGGAATTGTGGATTAAATATCCGCCTCTGTGATGACTGGAACCTGGAAATGTCAAGTGTATAGTCGTAGACTTGAGTTATGGATCCAATAAGTGCATAGTATTCTGGAGAAATCAACAGTAGCCGACATACATTACATATATATCTGATGTATATATTTCTAGTGCGAATGATACTTTTTCCTTTTGTTTAGGAATTCAACGTTGGACGTACATGTCATAATGGTTCATATTCTCGAAATTGACATTCAACAATTGCACCAAGCAGCCATTCACTCTTTATCGTCGTCATTAATACTAACTGAGTAGGCACAAGAATGATACAAACACTGTACGAAGCTCACCATGTCTTGGAATACATTCGAAGCAGCGACCTCCATCTTAACTTCTTCGTTCCATCCGCAACAAGAGGTGGGACAGACGTTTTCTTTTTATTTAGACTTATATGTTTTAAAGGAACTTATCTGGGATAAATGCATGATACAGACGCTAACTACTTGCACTTAGCAGCGTTACAGTACAGCTATTAATTATTTGTTCAACATTAAAACAAGTTTCTCTTAAGAAATACTTCAAAAATGTTTATTCAGGGACATACACAAACATCTATGGAGGAAACCGACCTCAATGAAAAACTGAGATAGCTATTTGGGATGTATGGAGATTGGAGAATCTACATTTTCAGTATAGATGGACTGAAATAACTACATCTTTTGTCCCTCTGCCTGGTCATGGACATTCATCCATGGTTTCCAACATTCGAAGTTGTGTTGTGACTGAGAGCAAGACATTATGGCGGCAGCTGGCAGTAGTGATGACTCGTTGACAATTTTGTAATTCATAGTAGGGATATGGAAAGTGGAGAAGCAGAAGAAGCTGCTGTTGTTAATTGAAGGCAGCACTTTGTGAAAATAACTAGCTTGTTCAAAGGAGAATTAAGTACATTGTTTCTGTGGGATCTGATGTGCCTGATTTCCTGTCACTGTTGGATCTGTCTTGCTCTGGACATGGCGCTGAGAATTTTTCTTTGGTCAGGTTTTTGATGGAATTGCAATATTGTAGTTACAAGTTAAGTGGAGACAGGTAGCAAGGTATGTTTCCTGTTCAGTTGCGGGAATTTGGGACTTAATGTGATGTAATGAGGTTGCTAAGAGCTACAGAGTAGTATACATATAGTACCATTTTTATCCTTGTCTCACAGGTCATGGCAAGGCTGTTGACCCCTGACTAAACTGTTTCAGTAATACTCAAGTGTTTGGCGTTTCTCTGACAAATTGTTCCCTTAATGGCATAGTTGCCTCATGTAGTGAGTCTGCATACCTTATCACACCAGGACTACATTGAAGCTATGACCACAACCATGAGCTGAGAAAGTAAGAAACCATCTGTGATGCATATTCGGGGCTCTTTCGTCATTTAGGGACAAATAAACATGCAAAAACTGACAGAGCCAATGAACTTCATTTAGTACCTAAGTGTTCAATCTGTTCCATTTTCATACAATCTAAAACCGTTGTTATAGCCTTTTTCGCCTTCTAAATGACTGTATCAAGTTCTTACACATCCATTCGAACTATGGGTGGATAGTCCTGATAACTATTTGTCATTTCGTATTTTATAATGATGCAACCCACAACGTTTCAGTTAAGCAAGAGCTGATCAGCAATAGTATGAGGAGACAGGGTGATGTTCCCAGAACCTGTTTTGAATGCATTAGTCTATATTTGTAAAAGCCATGAAGAATTATATTTCGTTCATCATATGAATAAACCTGATGTAAACAAGCACAAACGCGATGATTGGTCAGAAGCCGTAGCACACGTTCACTGGTGTTGCTGCGCTCTTGGAAACAGGTCCTACTTACGTACAAGATGTATTATTATTAAGTTACGTTAAATAAAACTTTAAGATATTAAAACGTATTAGTAGCCATCAACATTTTTCTTAATCACGCTTTAGTTATGTAGTTTTTATTTCAAAAATTGTGTATAGTAACAGCCTCTGCACTGTTGTGCTCTGATTGACGCACTGTTAATACGCAGTATGAAAAGTGGCTGAGGCTGCTTCCTGTTCCATAGTGAAACACGCGTGTGGAACTCGGTTGAAAATTGCCGAGAAATAGGTTTTTGTTAATGTTTGTCATAAATTTACAGTGATAATTGGCTTTGAAGTCATCTGAGGGACGTATTAGATACAACTGACACGTGTAGGATATTCGTGTATAGCGGAATCGGTGGCATAGTAGCTTGATAACTGGTTGCAGTTAATGGTTCGCTGGTTCAAGTCTCGCCTGGGTCAGTTTCTTTCTCGTTCACTTTCAATTACCTACACCTCATGATTATAAAATTCATCATCATTTTTTATGAATAATGCACGTCTTCTTGTTTTTAATCACATATTGCACGTGAAATTCGTGTTTTCATTTCAAATATAAATTCTCAATTATCGATATTTTATGAAAGATTGTTAACAGAGGTTGCTTAAATTAAGACAACATAACAATTTAATTTTAAGGCAAAAATGATACTCTTCAATTGGACTATGTCCATTGTTTTATACCACAGATGTAGATATCTGTCTTAGAAACATCACTTTCACAGCATCGTACACACCATACAAATGCTGCATTTTTTAATTTGCCACTGTACCATTACAATATGGACCCAACAGACGTGAAATGGAACTAAGTTAAGGAATTTGGCTCCAGAAATAACAAAATGTTAAGCTGCCAGAAGTACTGGAACTAACGCACGCTGCTTTTTCACATGTCACTGCCGAACGTTGGCGGGATATAGAACGGCGCGTTGTAAAAGAAGAGGAGAAAATGCGGCACCTGGGTGGCTTCGTGGATTCTGTTGTTGATCGACTCGTTATCAACGTAGCAGATGATAGTTCCAAGTACTTAAATGTATTTGTAGGATTCGGATAAGGAAAGAGCTAAGAGATTACCAGATGACTGACTGTAATTAATACCATCTTTTTTTCCGTTCAGTGGCTTCAGTACTCAACAGTACGGTGAAATCCCTGCAGTATTCTTTTGCATGAAACATAGCTCGCTCACAGCAAAAAAGAGACGAAGTGTCGCAACTGTTATGTTAAACTGTGGTTGATGTTGTCATACTGGGCTGCATGTACAGTCTTTGTAATCGATGTGTCTGTGCACGGCCACCTGTATTAGAGATGTCCGTGGTGGTTGTTTGTGTCTATGCGTTACCTTTTGTTAGGAATTCAATAAAATTTTGTGTGAAATGTTTATGTTTTAAATCCGTTTGTGCATTTAAAATGTCATAAGGGCGTTGTGTGTATGCAGAATTTTATTTCTCAAAGTACGTTCATTTTAATACCTTTAGGTAATATGTGTGAAATATTCATTGCTAACTCCATTCGTTCTGCCTTGTGGTTATTGTTTTTTGGGTGGTTGAAGAATGCAGAAGGATTATTTTTGCTAACTCTTGTGTGCTCTCTACATCTTATACTAAAGTTGCGCCCTGTCTGTCCTATGTAAAATTTACTGCAATCTTGGCATTCGATCTAGTGGGTTTGTGTATACTGGTAATTTTGTTTTTCCCTGAGTGAAGTCTGTGATGGATAGTGTTGTTGGTTCTATATGTCAACTGGATACGTGTGTTCTTAATTAGTGCATGTAATTCGTTTGATATTGTGCCTAAATATGTTGAAGGTATGCATGTTGGGTTAGTCATTTTTGGTGTTTCTCTGGATAATTTTATGTCCTTGTGAATTTTGGTTGTGTGGGTGTAGTTTTTCTTCTGTATATCTGCATTATTATGCCTGGGTTGAAACCATTTTCTTGTGTTATGTATCGTAACGTATCATGTGGTTTTTGTGTGGCAGCTAGGTTTAGTGGTGGATTTTGTATTCTGTGGACATGGCTTGGATATATGTGTGTCTGCGTGCTTTTGGGTGGCATGAACTATCATGTATGATGCTGTCAGTTATTGTGTGCTTACTGTAAATTGCGAAAATGTGTTGCTACGATGCGGTTTTTTGTGGCTTGTTCCACAAAAATTATAAACACTCACATTGTTGTTATTTCTTCTTCTGCAGTGCCATCCACAGGCCGTTCCTGTTAAAAACTAAAAATTTTCCACTATTGGGAAAACTATAGTAGAGCCAGTGGCGTTACCGAGTCCAGTATAGGTTTAGTTGTGCAATTAATAGTTTGCGAGTGAAAACTTCAATATATTGCCATTTGTTTGATACAAAATACTGCCAGGCCTGTGATAATCCAAAAATAATACTTTCGACGTTGACATGCAAACACATTCACTCATTCTAGTCAGCTTATGGTAGTCAACCAAACCCAATACCAACAAGATTACAAAACGGATTGTCTATGATAGAAAGATCGCTCAAATATTACACAATTTGACCACTATGATCGTTCAATTTGCAGTCGCACCTTGTATAACACACCACGCGGATTTTGGTCATTCAAAAGTCACAGTTTATATATTATATATATGCGAGCGAGGTTTCTACAGCTGCCGCCGTCTCTCGTACCCCAATCTCCATCGTTCACTGTCATTCCAGTCTCCTTCATTAAGACCTCTCGCCGCCATTGCTTCGTTGACGTCGTCTTTCCAGCATCTCGCAGGTCTACCACGCTTTCTTCTTATTTGATGTGGAGTCCATTGCCGTACACGTTTTGGCCATCTTGTGTCTGGCATACGCTGTAAGTGACCATACCAGAGTAGGCGCTTCCTTTCTATGTAGTCTAGGATTGTGCTTTCGACATTCATAACCTCTCTGATCCTATCATTTCTAATATGATCAAGCCTGGAATATCCACAACTCCGTCTCTAGAAATCCATCTCGACAGCCAGCAGGCGATCTTTCTGCCTCTGAGCTAGTTCCACTCTGCACCACATGTTGTAATACATTCAATAATTGTGTGGTAGATGGTTGGTTTTGTTATGCACTTTATGTTTTTGTTCCAGAGAATACCATTTAGTTGTTTTAAGGCTCGCTTGCTCTGGCCAATTTTATTGTTTATATCATCCGTACCTCTACCATAGGTTGTTAACAGCATTTTCTCCCACTTTCAGATATTCTGTTTGTTGTGTCGGTAGCTGGGCCGACACCGTGAAGTTGAGATTGCTGAAAATGAACTCTAGACTAACGCTGTAGCCGATAGTGCACGCACGGCTAAAGCAGACGGGCGTGAAGTCTGGAACATGAGAACTTATAAATGAATAAGAAGAAAAGTATGTAGATGCTTATTACTTATCTTTTTATTAGTCCTTGGAATACATCTCTCTTGAATACTCGTAAGCTATAGGCACTGATACCAATGGCGCCTTGCTAGTTCATAGCCATTAACTTAGCTGATGGCTATTCTGTCTCTCGGCTAATGAGAGAGAAAGGCTTCGTACAACTGGGCGGTAGCTAGGTTCTCGTACAACTGGGGCGATAGCTAGGTTCTCGTACAACTGGGCGATAGCTAGGTTCTCGTACAACTGGGCGAGTCCACTCTCGTATCACGAGACCTGCCTTGGTGGTGGCGCTAGGTCTGCGATCACAGTGGCGACACGCGGGTCCGACATGTACTACATGGACCGCGGCCGATTTAAGCTACCACCTAGCAAGTGTGGTGTCTGGCGGTGACACCACATTCCTCCCCCGCAAATCGGCGAACGGTCGTGTGATAAGGCTTCCGCACGCCGTGGGGAGGACCACATGTTGACATATGCGATGAGGTGGGGAGCCTAACAACAGGCGAGGCTGTGCCACCCGCACCCGGCCATTCGGTCCGAGGGGAGCTAGGAAACGCCTGAAAAACTAGTCCAGGGTGCACGTCAACATGCGGTGTATGCGCCCGTAATGAGACAGGAGGGACCGAAGGGTCGATTTCCATTGCGTCGGGGTAGCCGACGCGCGATGACGTCATGTGGTCCGGAGCGGGCGGGAGTTCCATGGCGGAGGACAGCTGGTCACGGGAAGCGATCGGCGGCGCGTGACCCTGGGAGGCGCTTGGCGGCTGCAACGAAGCGTCGAACGCGGGCGGCGCCGGCGGGAGAACAAGCGGCGGCGGCGGCGGCGGCTGCTGCTGCTGCTGCGGCGGCGGCGCGTCGCCATGGGGCAAAATGGAAGGCATCGTCGGTAACACCTGGGGATGAGGCGAGCCAGTAGATGGGTCCCCAAGGCGCTGACCGGACGGCACCGTCGCTGAAAGCAGACGGGGAGCGGCAGAACCCGAGCGACGACAGAGGCGCAGCTGATTGAGATGCCGACGCACCTCACCAGAGGCCCCCAAAACCAAATACATCGCGCGGCCGAGGCAGCGAAGAATGCGCCCTGCGAGCCAACGCCGTGAACCTCGATAGTTGCGATAAAATACAACGTCGCCTGGAGCAAAAGCAGGAGTCTGCCGCTGCACAGGAACCTGATGCGGCGGATGCAGCAAAGACATCAAGGTGCGATGAGGACGACCGTGGAGCAACTCAGCCGGCGAGCGACCATCTCGGGGCTGAGAGCGATACGAAGACAAAAAGAGCAACAATGCGTCCTCCCGAGAATGCGACTCTTTCAATTTCAACATCTGTGACTTGAAAGTCCGGACCAATCGTTCAGCGGCACCGTTGGACTGAGGCGAAAACGGCGCGGATGTCAGATGTTGAATACCATTGGCCTGGCAGAATGACTGAAATTCTGCGGACATGAATTGTGGGCCATTGTCGGAAACAATAGTCTGCGGAAGACCTTCAATGCAAAAGATAGCAGACAACGCTTGGATGGTGGCGGAGGACGTCGTGGAAGACATCCGGACAACAAAAGGAAAATTACTGAAGGCATCGACCAGAACCAACCATCGAGCATTCCAGAATGGACCAGCAAAATCAATGTGCAAGCGTTGCCAAGGGGAAGTGGCTTTTGGCCACGCAAAGACTTTCCGCGGCGGTGCGGACTGTTGTTCGGCACACGCCGGGCACGAAGAACACATATTCGTAATCGCAGCATCGATTCCGAACCAAGTACAGTGCTGACGAGCAAGTTGTTTCGTTCGCACTATACCCCAATGTCCTTGGTGAAGAAGCCGTAAAACAGAGGACTGTAACGAACGGGGGACCACGACTCTGGACTGATCATTATCAGAACGCAACAACAAAACACCACGTCGAACAAAAAGTCTCTCCTTGTGAGCAAAAAATCGGCGAACCAACGGATCCTCGATCCGAGACTTTGACAAAGGCCATTGCGTAGCAACAAAACGTAAAACAGTAGCAAGGACAGGGTCAGCAGCTGTGGCTGTAGCGACACGACGAAAATCAATCGGAAACGATTCGACCACTTCATCGGTATCCGAATCAATGAACATGCAAGCAAGTTCGGAAGAATCGAATGCTTTATCCTCAGCAACAGGCAAACGGGACAACGCATCGGCGTTTCCGTGCTTAGCAGTGGACCGATACAAGATATCGTAGCGGTACTGCGAGAGGAAAATAGACCAGCGAATGAATTTCTGCGCTGTACGTGGAGGTACAGGCTTGGTCGGATGAAAAAGCGATGTCAAAGGTTTGTGGTCTGTGATGATGGTAAAGTGACGACCATACAATTAATCATGGAACTTAGTAACACCAAACACGAGAGCCAAAGCTTCTTTCTCTATCTGTGAATAATTTCTTTGCGCAGACGAGAGCAATTTGGACGCAAAGGCAATAGGGCGATCATGCGAGCCAACTTTGTGCGCAAGCACAGCACCGATCCCGAAATCCGATGCATCTACCATCAACAAAAGGGGTTTCTGGGGATCGAATGGCGTAAGGCAAGTATTAGAAAGCAACGCCGATTTCAACTGGCGAAAGGCGCGTTCGCATTCCGTCGTCCAGAGAAACGGAACACCTGTACGGCGTAAGCGATGAAGCGGAGCTGAAATGAAAGAGGCATTGCGCACATTCACTCACACCTTGTGATTCTACATTGTTCAATGTTCTTGCGACCTCCTGACGCAATGCATGGGGAACATTGCGCGCCCTGAAAAATTTCGGTTGCGCGTTTACCTTCAGTTCTAAATGTGCTTCATAGTTTTTAGCGCAACCTAAGCCCGGTGCAAAATTGTCTGCAAATTCGTCACACAGCCGAGAAACACTGTCTGTAGGCACAGTCTGATTCACTGATAGGACCTGATTTACAATAGACATGTTAAACAACTGAAACAAATCTAGACCCAACAAGTTCGCTGCAGAAGAAGAAGAACGAAGAACGTAAAATGACACAAGTTTTGTTTGTCCCTTGTATGTTGCAAGAAGGCTGCACTGTCCTAACACAGGAATTGTCTGTCCGGAATATGTAGTTAGCTTAACATTTGCGGAACGCAACGGAGGTTTGCCCAGTTGTTTGTACGTGTCATGATTGAGCAACGAAACTGCAGCTCCGGTATCGAGCTGGAATGGTATCACTTTGCCTTCAAAGTCTAAGTCCACAAAAAGTTTATTGTTCTGCTGACGACAAGAGCGACTGTTTTGTGCAATTGGAACAGACACTGGTACAGAATCACTTGCTAATTGACGTGATTTCCGGCGACGTCGACGCACAGTTTTTGTGGGACGAACACAGTCACTGTTAGAGAAAGTGTCACTGGACGAAGTGGAATTAACGACATGAATGTCCATAGGCGAAGGTCCACGAGCCTGAGTGTCCTTGGTTCGATTCCGGCGCGAAGCAAAGGGCCTGGAATGATTGTGATTGTCTGATCTGAGCTTTTTCTGACAAACACTTTGAACATGTCCTTCCTTATTGCAGAAAAAGCAAATAGCTTGGCGTGACAGGCAATGTTCACGCGAATGTCTAGTAGCACACCGCGGGCATGATTTCACTGCATTTGTGTGCTGGCGCGGCACACCTGGCTTAGCACGCGGCGGTCGCTGTGTCGACGTGCGCAAGGCCCGGTTACCGGGCCGCGCAGCGCGTCCAGCGGGCCGGTTAATGTTACACACGGCTGGCGAAGTTTCAAAAGATTCCTGAGCACAGTCAAGTGTGTCCTGTCTATCCAATATGTCTATCACTTGTTGAAGGGAGGGATTAACTAGTTTCAAAATTTGCTCCCGTATGCGAACATCAGAAGCGTTCTGTGCAATTGCATCACGCACCATTGTATCTGAATAAGAAAGACCACAGTCACATTCAAAGGCACAGTCCCTAGTAAGTCCTTGCAATGTTGCTACCCACTCCCTATTAGTTTGACCGGCCGTACGTTTTGTACGAAAGAACGTATACCGTTTTGCAACCACATTAACTGTTTCTTTGAAATAGGCATCTAATGCAGACAAAATTTCCTCGTAGGACAGAGTTGCCACGTCGCGTCGGGGAAACAATTTCACTATCACACGGTATGTGGACACACCGACACAAGAAAGCAAAAACGGCTGCCGCTCATTACCTTGAATTCTGTAGGCAGCAAGGTGGAAGCTGAACTGGCGAGACCACTCTTGCCAGGTCTCATCGGCTGCCACGTATGGTCGAAAGGGAGGCGCAACAGCGTTTAGTGGCAGCGGTAGCGAAGAAGCGGCGGCGGCCGCATCGGTTTGAATGGTACGTTGACCCTGGACGAGCTGTCCAAGGGCATCCAGTAACGCCTGCGTCTGCTGATTCTGCAAGCGATAAAATTCGGACAGTACATCTGGAGAATGTGGCGAAGCCATTACACAATTAAATGTAAGCAATCAGAACACTTTAAATCGTCGCCAATGTTGTAAACGAATTAATACAAACTCTTTTGCTCGTCGCCAATAAATGTTGTGTCGGTAGCTGGGCCGACACCGTGAAGTTGAGATTGCTGAAAATGAACTCTAGACTAACGCTGTAGCCGATAGTGCACGCACGGCTAAAGCAGACGGGCGTGAAGTCTGGAACATGAGAACTTATAAATGAATAAGAAGAAAAGTATGTAGATGCTTATTACTTATCTTTTTATTAGTCCTTGGAATACATCTCTCTTGAATACTCGTAAGCTATAGGCACTGATACCAATGGCGCCTTGCTAGTTCATAGCCATTAACTTAGCTGATGGCTATTCTGTCTCTCGGCTAATGAGAGAGAAAGGCTTCGTACAACTGGGCGGTAGCTAGGTTCTCGTACAACTGGGGCGATAGCTAGGTTCTCGTACAACTGGGCGATAGCTAGGTTCTCGTACAACTGGGCGAGTCCACTCTCGTATCACGAGACCTGCCTTGGTGGTGGCGCTAGGTCTGCGATCACAGTGGCGACACGCGGGTCCGACATGTACTACATGGACCGCGGCCGATTTAAGCTACCACCTAGCAAGTGTGGTGTCTGGCGGTGACACCACACTGTTTTAGATACGTTTATGACAAGACCCCATTTTTCATATTCTTCTCTTAATTTGCGGAACATGTAATTTACATTTTCCTCATCTCCAGCTACTAACGCTTGGTCGTCAGCAAAAAATAAAGTGAACAAGATCTCATCGTCTATGGGCATACCCATTCCTCCACATTTCCTTTTGCAGGATTTTAGTGCCTCCTCTAGGTAGATCTTAAAGAGTGTAGGGGCGAGTGTGGATCCCTGGCATAGTCCCTTAGTCACCTAAAACTCTTGAGATAGTTGATTTCTCACTTTTACCATTGCTGTGCAAACTTGGTAGAGGAGTCCGACAGCTTTCATATAGCTCAGTGACACGCCATTATCAATTAGACTTGTCCACAGCTTATTCTGTGGAACCGTGTCATAAGCTTTCTGGAGGTCTAACTTGCAGTCCTTTTCTCCACTAGGTTTTTGAGGGTAAATACTCCTCAAGTACAGGAGCGACCAGATCTGAATCCATTTTGTTCTTCAGATTCAGTTATTTCTTCTTCTATCCTTGTTTTTAGGATATGGCCATTGACTCTCGCCGTGGATAGCATGACACTAATACCACGATAGTTTGCACAATTTCTCCTGCTGCCCTTCTTAAATATTGACATAATTGTTATATATGTACGTGTTCGTCTTTTTCACACGTTCATGTACACTTATCGGCACCCCACGGTCAAGTTTTAAAAATTTTTCCGTAAAATTTTCACATCTATTCAGAGTTCCTTGTATCCAAGTCCAAACGTGATCACGGCTGAGATCCGAACTGGACTTAGCCTTCATAAAGCAATTGTCTTAGCTCACAAAATACGCGTGAATGTACAGTCCTCTGTCTGATGTACATCACGACCAATCCACTACTACACTGAAGAGCCAAAGAAACTGGTACACCTGCGTAATATCGTGTAGGGGCCCCGCGAGCACGCAGAAGTACCGCAACATGTGAGACATGGACTCGTCTAATGTCTGAAGTAGGGCTGGGGGGAACTGATACTATGAAACCTGCAGTGCTGTCCATAAATCCATAAGAGTATGAGGGGGTTGAGATATCTTCTGAACAGCACGTTGCAAGGCATCCCAGATATGCTCAATAACGTTCATGTCTGGGGAGGTTGGTGGCCAGCGGAAGTGTTTAAACTCAGAATACTGTTCCTGGAGCCACTCTGTAGCAATTCTGGACGTGTGGGGTTGTCACATTGTCCTGCTGGAATTGCACAAGTCCATCGGATGCACAGTGAACATGAATGTATGCAGGTGCCGGCCGAAGTGGCCGTGCGGTTAAAGGCGCTGCAGTCTGGAACCGCAAGACCGCTACGGTCGCAGGTTCGAATCCTGCCTCGGGCATGGATGTTTGTGATGTCCTTAGGTTAGTTAGGTTTAACTAGTTCTAAGTTCTAGGGGACTAATGACCTCAGCAGTTGAGTCCCATAGTGCTCAGAGCCATTTGAACCATTTGAACCAATGTATGCAGGTGGTCAAACAGGATGTTTATGTATGTGTCACTTGTCACAGCCGTATTTTCACTTATCAGAGGTCCAATATCACTCCAACTACACACATCCCACACCATTACAGAGCCTCCATGAGCTTGAACAGTCCGCTGCTGATATGCAGGTTCCATGGATTCATGAGGTTGTCTTCATACCTGTACAAGTCCATCCGCTCAATACAATTTGAAACAAGACTCGTCTGACTAGGCAACATGTTTCCAGTCATCAACAGTCCAATGTCGGTGTTGACGAGCCCAGGCGAGGCGTAAGGCTTTGTGTCATGCAGCTGTCAAGGGTACGTGAGTGCGACTTCACCTCCAAAAGCCCATATCGATGCTGTTTCGTTGAATGGTCTGCACACTGACACATGTTGTTGGCCCAGAACTGAAATCTACAGCAATTTGCGGAAGGGTTGCACTTCCGTCATGCTGAGTGATTCTCTACAGTCATCATTAGTCCTGTTCTTGCAGGATCTTTTTCCGGCCGCGGCGATGTCGGAGATTTGATATTTTATCGTATTCCTGATATTCATTGTACACTCATGAAATGGTCGTACGAGAAAATCCCCACTTCATTGCTTCATCGGAGATGCTGTGTCCCATTGCTCGAGTGCCGACAATAACGCACCTTCAAACTCACTTAGATCGTGATAATATGCCATTGCAGCAGTAATAACTGATGTAACAACTGCGCCAGACACTTGTTGTCTTACAAAGGCTTTGACGACCACAGCGCTGTATTCTGCCTGTCTACATGTTTCTGGAGAGCTGCATCAAACCAGTCTCTGGACTGAAGACCACAACAACAACAACAACAACATGTCTCTGTATTCCTATACACATGCCTATATCAGTTTCTTTGGCACTACAGTGTAGTATTAAACCAAACAATCTCATATCTTTTGCTTTTGATCAACCACAACTTAATAGCTTGTATAAACAATTTATCAAAAGAAAAATTTATAAGATCAACAAATATCAAAATCACTCCCTCTTTAAATAACGAAATTATCATAAAATATACCTTGTTTTTTCAGTCCCATAAACTGGACAATTGCACTTTACAGTTTAAAATTCACTCTCTCAGTATACAGTTCCACACTAACATGTACTCAGTTAATAGGCGCAACAATATTCATTTACTTAATACTTTGCACTCACACCATCATTCACACAAATAATTAAAAAAATTAGCAATAATTAATAAAAGCTGCAATAATCGCAATAAATGGAGTTTTGTTTTCCAAATACTACAGTTTTCATAGTCCATAAGATGCTGACACCTTTTAGCCACAGACGAAATGATTTGCAGCTACCTGCTAGATCGAAGCATATCCATCATGTGAGATAGGCGTGATATCTCAGTGTGAATTATTGTTGTTAGTGATCGTGAGGTGCAGGAAATTAGATGATTTGTTCATTTCTATTTCTATGGTGAAGTGCACTTTAGGATGTAGTTTATTTAGTGCTTGATGGAAATATTTGATCTCAAGTTCATCTCCATCTATAAGGGCAAGAATGTCATCCAAGTATCTAAAATAACAGATGATTTTGTTACTTAGGGAATTTGTGGTTCCAAAAAAATTTTTCTTTTAAATGTATTCAAGAAAATATCTGCCAAGGTGCAGCTATACTGCAACCCATGCCTACCCCATCTAATTGGTAGTATGAGTTATTTTTGAACTCAAAATAATTTTGTGCTGTAACTAAATTGAATAAGTCTATTATTTCTTGTATGCCTGCAAATAAAAATTTTTCTACACTATGAGAGGTTATTTTGTATGATTGTAATTATCTCTTGAACTGGTATATTTATATACAGGTTGGTAATATCAAAGAATACTAGTCTGCCATTAGGTGGAATTTTGATGTACTTTATTTTTTGTGCCAGTATAAGACGAATTTTTTTATGAATTTGGTAATGAATCTATATAATTTTGAAAGTAATATGTTCACTTTCTTGCTGCTACAGTAAGTGACACTGTTAATACTGTTAACCACTGGACTGATAGCATTGTACATCCTAATTCATGCCACACAAAGGCATACAAGCACACACACGTCCAAGCCATGAGCAACAGAATACAAAATCCATTACTAAACTAAGCTGCCATACAGAGAGAACTCGATACATTACGATACATGGCACAACAAAATTGTTTCAACCCAGACACAGTAATCCATGTACACAGAAGAAAAACTACACCTACACAACCAAAAATTCACAACAACATAAAATTATCCAGAGGTACACCAAAAATGATTAAACCAACATATAAACTATGACATATTTAGGCACAATACCAAACAAATTAAATCCATTAATTAAGAACAGAAGTATCCATTTCACATACAGAACAAACACTATCCCCCATAGACTTCACTCAGGACAAACAAAATTACCAACAAACACACATGCAGGCATATTTAAAATGGAATGTCAAGTCTTCAAAACTTAATCCATCCACATTCTTCAGCTCTGTAAAGAACTATAACCAGAAAGCAGAACGAATGGGGTTGGCAATGAAAATTTTACACATATGACCTAAAGGTTTTCTAATGAATGTATTTGAAAAGATAGAAATCTGTATACATAGAATATAACACCGTGATGACATTAAAAATGAACAAACGGGTTTAAAACACAAACATTTCATACAAAATTTCATTGAATTCCTAACCAAAGATAATGGACAGACAACTAACTAGACACATTGATTACAAATATCGTACATGCATCCTAACATAACAACAACAACAATACACAACAGCAACTGTAACCATATAGCATCTTTGGCGAACAGTCACAACTGTCAGATCTAACGGTCTAAAGTCAAATTATAGAAAATTACGGAAAAGCACGATTAACAACAGCAGCAAACCACAAAATAGCTTATAACAGTTGTCCTAAATCTACATCACACTGTGACAGAATACAGAATCACAGTGATGACTGAAGATATGTGGACATAAGAACAAAACTTGTATATCTAAAAATACGATAACTAACATTACAATAAAATAAAATAAAAATATTATGTAACTATTACAGATGGTCTGATGGTAGAAATCTAGCCGAAGTGGATTTATCACAACAAAACACTAAATTCCTATAGTGCAATTTGAATTTCATTTCATATGATAATAATTACTTACCAAATACTTACATCAAAATTTTATACAAAAACTTAATGAAAACACCTTTAACATCCAACGACCTACCACCCTCCATGAAAGCTCTCACACCCATTAGTGTTTGGTAGGGACCATGTTGACTGCCACTGCTTCGAGATATCTATCTATACATGTTATGAAATTGAATGTACGTATAAATATGTGTGTGTGTGTTTCCCACATCTCCCACTAAACCAGAGGACTGATTTCAGCCAAACTTGATGCACATTTCACTTACTGTTGGGGGGGGGGGGCGGGAGGGGTCCAAGAACCATGTACTATCATAGTTCAGTAGATATGACGTCATAAACAACGAAATGTGTGACCAACTGCCGCATTATGCATGACATTATCCATATATGCCGCTGAATGTATCTGCAGAAATATGTCATTGTGAAGCACATATTCCAAGAGAAACAACATCATAAACACTGAGATTCTTGAAAAAATGCTGCATCATGCATGAAGTGGTAATACTTTCACTCTTTATTATTATGACACTCCTACAGTCGAGTCAACTTAAGGAGCTACCTCACACCTGCTAGCACTTTTGATGGCTTTTAACTGTGAAGTCCAAATGGCTGTAGGCGAAAGCGACATCCATCTATAGAGATATGAACAGGCATTGCCATAGAGGATTTTACAAAACCATGTTGTAGACATGCAGCTGCGCCCAGTGCACAGACGTTGTCTGGGATCATGTTTCTTAATTTGGATACTGTACTTATTCATTTGTACATTACATATATTTCTTTGAACGATTGTTTCCTGTTTCAGAACTTCAAATGTGTTTTCATGAATACATGTAAATGAAAATATTTCGACACTTTATTACAAACATGTCCATTTTTTATTTCCGTTTCTAACAGAAAATTAGCAACATGAATACCTGGGCAATGCTGGGTTTGTCAGCTAGCATCTAGATAAAGAGGAAAAAGAATGTTAGTTCTATTTGCAACAGGAGGTTGGACGAAAATGGTAAGACAGAGATCGCTGATTCGAATGTATTCCAAGGTACTGGGATTTTTGTGCAGTGTTTGTGTTGTCCTTTTGCATACTCAGTGGGTCATAATGGTGACGTAAATTGGTGTAATTATCAAATGCCAGTTTCAAGAATATGAAGCCTTGTAACACATATACGTCCAACATCGAATTCTTAAATTAAGTACCTTCTAGTCTTCACTCCCATGAGACACAATATTTCACTGATAACGGTTGATGTGTGTCGTAGTATGCCTTGGAGTATAGCATTCGTCTGTAGCAAGATGTATGAAATGTAGAAGTCGTATTGCCTGTTTCTTTTCCCTGTATGATGGCTGACAACCAAAAACAGCCAGAATTAATGTGTAAAATTCAAAGTTAACACGCACTTTCTAAAATGTATTCATGCTGTAAATTGTTGACTTAAGAAAGTGTTTAAAGAGGAAAGAGACTCATGTGTACTGGCAATAGCTATAGCAGACACATATGTATTGTTTGTCAGTGTGCTGTTGGTTTGTCCTGAATACCATGCACTTACTGGGTCCAGAGCTTGAGTCTTGAAATACACACTCGACATACCCATGTTCTACTCATTGCACAAGTGGATATTTAATCCACAGTTCCCAAAACACAAGCAAATTCGTTTCCAATAATCGTCTTTAAAGTGAACGTGTTTAGCCTTTGTCAGTTAATGTTACTGCTACTTAACCATTGTTGTGTGGATTTAGGATACCTGAAAACTCATAAATGTGGCAGTTATGTGACATGTGTGGATAGCAAAGTCGCTTTACCTGCATACTGCAGGTGTTTGGTGAATTCTGTGTGGATACAACTAGACTCACATTGGAGGACAAGCTGCATGGTTGGAGAAAACTGCCTTAATCACCTGCGACATCATCAGCCTAACAAGAGAGATAAATAAATGTTGGTTCAATATGCTACGTCTGACGTAAGATATAAACCACTTTGACAACACCTCAGTTACAGTTATTCACCATGAGCATAATATATTTAAGTGGAAGTAAAAGGTTCGAGTTTCACCCAGGGCATGAGTAATGACACCCTTTGGTGTGTTCGTTTGTTTGTGTATGATGATTTGCAATGGTTGTTGCTAGCAGTTAGTGCCCAACTATTGTTCAAAAGCTCTCCCAACTTTTTCCACTGGTTATGCCCTGTGCTGCTGCTGTGATGATAGGTCATCACATGACAGGAGCTCATCTCACTGTCTTCTTCCTCTCGTTTTTTTAGTGACAATTAGTATGTTGTTAATTTAGTGCATCCACATGATATACAATGTGCCAGTACTCGCATACAAGACTGGTTATGTATGGCAAATAGATGTATAATATTAAGAATCATGAAGAAATTGGTGACTTTTTTGCCATAGAAGGATTTGTGGAACTGCATTTCACATCGTCGACATCGCAATGGATCCTATGCAAGTACCTCAGTCATTGTTAATAGAAAGTGAAATAATAGTTTGGCACATGTGATGAATGAAATACGCTTTCATAGTGTAGCCGGCCAAAGTGGCCGTGCGGTTAAAGGCGCTGCAGTCTGGAACCGCAAGACCACTACGGTCGCAGGTTCGAATCCTGCCTCGGGCATGGATGTTTGTGATGTCCTTAGGTTAGTTAGGTTTAACTAGTTCTAAGTTCTAGGGGACTAATGACCTCAGAAGTTGAGTCCCATAGTGCTCAGAGCCATTTGAACCATTTTTTCATAGCGTATTGTGACAGAATGTTTTGCTTAATTATACCAGCAACAGGAAGATACAGGGAATCGAGGTTTTTAATGTTTTCATTCTTTAACCATGATGATTGGTTGGTCTATAATAAACTATGCCGAACTAAGCGCCCATTATTTGCACTTAAGGGACCTGGACGTCATGAGAGTACAAAAAAAGGATTTTCTTTTTAATTTGATAAAAGTCTACCATATCTGCTATATATATATATATATATATATATATATATATATATAGTACCGCATCATTTTAGTGTTTAAATACCTTTCTAAAGCACATGTGGCATGTGAATACCTAACTGTCACACTACTGTCAAACGCGAAATCTTGCCTACATTGTCTCATGATTTAATTTCGGCGCTACTACTTCCATAGCAACTCGTTTGTGTAATATCGTTGAAGAACATGTCGATTGTACTGAGCTCGCTGTCTGTACTATGAGCAGGGATTTGTTGCAATCGAACTTTCTGTTGATGCAAGTAGATTATTTGAGTTTACTTACCTTTTGCACATGCTTTCATGCTTTAAACTTGTTGTTGTGACTGTGTATTTCAGCCGTTTTATGTCGTCAAATGCCAGAAACGAAGAAGTTAAATTGTAGTAGTAAATTTTACAGTAATCACCATAAGTGTGTTGTTGGAAATCATAAGACTGAAGAAACTGTTATGCTGTAGAGAAGTGAACTTAGGGCTAAAGTATTCGCCAGACGATGTTTCAAACTGTAAGTTGAAACATTTTACCGAAAATTAACAAGCTCTTGGTGTTTTAAATAGTGAAACAATGGTTACTTTTTAATTAGTAAGTACAAGGTTTCAGAATTGCTTTTGTCTGTTGCTAAATGTAGATACTGCAATACTGAAAAATTCCTTATGTTTAGTGAGGATATTAGTACGAAAAGATGCCCATCTAACAAAACTGTAGAGGAATGTCAAGTGTGTAATGTGATGAACTGTACAGTGACATCTATTGTGACATGCAAAAAATATAGTGAAGTGAACATTCGTCTTGCTTAGGCCCTGAAGTGTATATGGAAGGAGAGGAAAGCAGCCAAGATACTCTGCACTATGGTGGATCTCCCACTGCCAACTATCAAATTTGAAAGTTTTTATAAACGGATGTATAATGCCCTGTCAGAAGTCAGTGAAGCATCTGTACAGAGTGCAGCGAAAGAAACTGTAGATATATGTCAGGCTACTGATACCGTTGCTACATTGGAAGGTTCCTAGCAGAAGAAAGGAGTGGTCACAGTTACCTCTGTAGATACAGGCATGGTACTGGACTATGAATGATTGACAGAACACTGCTAAATTTGTGTCAATAAGGCAAATGAACAAAAATAGGACAAAAATTTTGAAGGTTTTATTGGTGGTACAAAAGCAGTGGGGCAGTCTCTATTTTTAGTGGGTCAATAGCTAGATATAGAGTACAATACACCCATTACCTTGATGATGGTGACTCTAAAGGCTACAATAGTGTTGTGGCTGCTGAACCATATGGTGAAACTGAAATTTATAAAAAAAATTGAATATATAGGACATGTGCAGAAGAGAGTCAGGGCGAGATTTGGGAAATTCTCCAAGCCATGACAGCAAAAAAACATCTAATAGCAATGGAATTGGTGGACAAGGCTCTCTCGTCAAATCATAAACAGAAGATTTCACAGAAAATTGTGATCTAGCCATCAGGAGAGATAGCAAAAATGTCAGTGTGATGAGAAAAGCAATCGGGCAGCTCTGTTTCACAGAATATCCACTGATGAGCACCCACAGCATAGTCTCTGCCCAAAACGAAACATGATAATAAAATCGACACCCTAGCTGCAAACAGTCGTTGATATACATCATTGGGGACGTGTTAAAAATGTGTGAACCGAGAGGGACTCGAACCCAGGATCTCCTGCTAACATGGCAAACGCCCTATCCATCTGATCTACCGACGGCACAGAGGATAGTATGCCTGCAGGAACTTATCCTTTACTCACTCCCTACGAGACCCACATTCCCAACATGTCCACACCACTAAATTCGTAGTGCGCCTAATAGATGTTTGCCCATCACACTCTTTACTCATGGCAGATTAATCTACGAAGTCTCGTATGAGTTGGAGCATAGTGTGTGCATTCGCACAAAAGGTCAGTGGCTGAGCAGCCATATTTTAACTATATATGAAGGTAGTATCTGTTCTTGAAAGAACAGATACCATTGATAACCGTGCAGCTTCTCTAAAATGAAATGATGATTAAATCGACACCTTAGCTGCAAACAGGAGTTGATATACATCATTGGGGACATGTTGAAAATGTGTGCCCTGATCAGGACTCGAACCCGGGCTCTCCTGCATGATGTCTATCAACGCCAGTTTGCAGCTAGGGTGTCGATTTAATTATCATTTCGTTCTAGAGAAGCTGCATGGTCATCATTGGTATCTGTTCTTATGGAAACAGATACTACCTTCATATATAGTTAAAATATGGCTACCCAGCCATTGACCTTCTTGTGCGAACGCACACGCTATGCCCCAACTCGTACAGGGCTTGGTAGATTAATCTGCCACGAGTAATGAGTGTGATGGCCAAACATCTATTAGGCGCATTACGAATGTAGTGGTGCGGACATGTTGGGAATGTGGGTCTCATGGGGAGCAGGCAAGGGATAAGTCCCTGCAGGCGCACTATCCTTTGTGGCCTCGGTGGCTCAGATGGATGGAGCGTCTGCCATGTATGCAGGAGAACCCGGGTTCGAGTCCCGGTTGGGGCACACATTTTCAATATGTCCCCAGTGACGTATATCAACGCCTATTTGCAGCTAGTCTGTCGATTTAATTATCATTTCGTTCTAGAGAAGCTACACGTTCATCAATGGTATCTGTTCTTTCAGGAACAGATACTACCTTCATATACAGTCAAAAGGAAACACTTCATGGTGCCAGTTTAACGAGTGTGAAGCAAATGGAAAAAACATACACATACAAATCCCATGCCGGGAACTGTTATGTTAGAATTAAAGCCAATATATAGAGATCTTTTGGCTTCTAAACTCTTGGAAAAATGCTTACATGGCGAAACACAGGATCTGAATGAAACTTCAGTGGTTGTATTTAGGAATGCTTGCCAAAAAACTGTTTCTATTGGCATGTCAGCTTTGCAGATTGGTGTGATAATATATTTTAATCATGGAGTAACAGGCAGATTAAAAACCATGAACAGACCATTCATCAAAAGTGGGGACATCATGAAATGTGAACTGTTAGACGTGGACAGACAACACACCACTGAAGCTGAAAAGGCTGTTGAAAGTATGACAAATGAGGCCAAAATAACAAGGAAAAGAAAGAAAACTAAAGATGAATAGGACACTCAGAATCAATAAGATTATGGAGCTCAAATGTTTTTACATGTTATCACTGAGAGAAAATGACATGCAAATGCTTAGTTTCTATTTCCCATAATCAACATTTTTGCATACTTAGGTATGATTATCTCATCCAATATTAATGCTACAAAAACAATTTGCATGAATAATAAAATAGTAAAACATTGAACATAGCTGCTGAGGTTCAGTGACCGTGTCAGAATTATATTAGAACAAATAAGCCCTTGGTCACAAATATTAAGTCAAAATTGACTAGGTTTCGACGCTACTATGAGCGTCGTCTTCAGTATTAGACCAACTGTTCTAAAACATATTAAGTATATAATACATTAATAAAATTAAAGTTTGTACTGACTGGAAAAAGATGCAGTACTTGTGTACTGTGACTTGTAAGTACTGCATCTTTTTCCAATCAGTACAAACTGTTTATTTGTTCTAATATAATAAGATAGTGCTTGTGTACACAGTGAACCACATTATTTAACAACGTATTACATATTTTAAGCTGGACATATCATATGTTCTTCAATTACAAGGAAAAAAATTGACTTGTAGAAAACTTTTTTTAGAATACACAGAAGACCAAATTGGTGAATATTCCTAGTTTACTGTTTCAGCAATTTCGTAACTGAACGAATAAAATTTGTTTTTACTGTATATTTTGAATAGTGTGAAAGTACAGTGTACCAAAAATAAATATAATTCCATACATAAGATAAGAATCAATATTCACTCCACTACATCCTCCACAGTTTTTAATTTTTTTCACTTAGAGGTCACAATATATTGCTTATTTGGTTAAGGCTTCATTGCACTATCTATTAAAGTTTTTGAGTTATTACATTTCAAAATCCTAGCAAAAACTACAGGAATGACGTCCAGGTCCCATTCTCATTACTTGAGATACAAATGTCTGAGGTGAAATACCTTGTATAGCTTGGAATTCTGGGCATAATTCATTTCTAGAAGTTTGTAACGAACTTTGTATATTACATTTAACACGTTCTGACAAATAGCTGATCGAGTAACATTATGTTACTAATTCGATTGGCCAGTAATGAGAACTTTAATGGCTATTCATAGATGCACAAATATTTGTTACATCCTTACTCAATCACTGCTGCTAGAACTTTTCTGTCGCTAATTTATTGAGAAAATGTAAGCACTCTTTCTAAACATGTAGAGATAATAGCTATTAAATGTAGATGTATGAATATGTAACGTATCTTATGCTGAATGAGTAATGATTTCATGTTTGGTTTTACATCTTGAGAATAACTCTCCAAAAATGCTTTTGTAGTTGTATGTTTTCTCCGACATATACTTTTCGCGATTTTAGCCACTGAAGAAAAAACAGCATATCAGGTTCATTGTACTTTAAATAAGGCCAGCCATTTCGTTACTCTCAAGCTTGATTTCATAATCTGGGTAAACATTGTCTAAAATTTTGCTGTCTTTTTCATTCTAGTTAATTCATACAAAAGAGGAAACATATAGCTTTCAGCTCCACACGTTCAGATTACCACTCCAATCTTCTAACCATTACAAGACTCAGTCGTTGTGCGAGTGTCCTTGACCACTCTAGTCGGTACCCCAGTGGGAGGTAATTTTGTTGCTTTTATCTTCATTCTGAAATGTGCAATGTTATCATCTTGGCCCTTCAGTGCACCAGACCAGCATATCACCTCAGGGCTCCACATTAAAGTGGCAAATAATTAAATTACCATTTCCTGTGATGTAACTCGCATGTCAGTGAACGACAGCCCATAAATATAAGGCGAACAACCTTTCACATTTGCCGCAATCTCTCACTCCATCTTATGAGTGAATTTTTTTGAACCTTTTGAAACTCTTAATTTGAGGTACACAATTGTTAGCAGAGTATAATGAATGTTGCACATAAAATTCCTATAACTATCATAACAGACAGACTCAAACACAACCGCCGCCACCAGTGAGGACGCATATCCGTTTCAACAACCTCTCCAAAACTACCGAGAAGTAGTCACTATGCAAACCTCGAAAGGAAGCACGTCATTCTACAGTGCACTATATTCGAATAGTATGAGAACCTCCTGTCTCCACTTGCACCTTCCACATAGCTCCAGATCATCATGCAGCAGTGAAAAACCATTTCGACAAGACGTTGGTGTAAGGACACTGCGATCGATATACTTGCCCCTGATCTACCTAGCAGCAAGCTATTGCTGGCGATTTTTGTCGCTGCTACTTGAATAGGAGTGAGTAATCGCTTAATGTGAGAACGTACTCGCTATTACTGACTCGATTAGCAGCTACTAAAAACTAGCGGCGACTGGAAGTGAGCATGTTCAGTTCTAGTCGCCGCGAGTAGCGGTCACGTCACGTTGTCGCCATTACAAAGCGCTGTTGTCGCCTCATGTGGCAGTTCAATTGCTCGTCCCTCTCTTGTTATCAGACGTGACGTTCAGCTTATTTGGTTTGTTCATTTGATTTGGTTTTTTTTTTCTGATTCCTTGTCATTATGATTGAGAACCAGGAAGGAAATGTGTGCAAGTGGTTACACAACGACATGTTGAAATTTTTGTATGTTTAGCGGGAATATGAAGGGCTGTGGATTACAAATAACAGTAATTACATGAAGAAGAATGTGCAGCAAAATAGTTGTAGAAGATTACTTGTAGAACTGAATGAAATTGGACTGAACATTCCCTTTGAGGAACATCAGAGAAAAAAATTAAGAACATTAAAGATGCACACAGAAATGAATTAAACAAAATGAATAAATCCTTGAAAAGTGACATACCCATAAAAAGTATGTAATCCCAAGTTAACTTGGTCCAACGAAGCGGATTATTTTTAGAGGAATGTCATGAGTGTTCGCCAATCCATTCACGTTATTTTACAAATAATTATACATTATAGGCGCCTAAGTTTTGGATGGGCGATTGTTCCATAAATTGAAGATGGCTGTCGGTTCAATATGCATTCACGAATCCATATTTCCCCCCTGAAATCGGCCAACTGAAAGTGCAGCGCCTGTATTTTATCCATCTTGAGTACTAACATTGCTTTATTCGTGTATTGTTCCTTACAAGATAATGTTCATATGTCGCTAAACATAAACTAACTAACAATGCTGTTGACACTTGTGCAATGATTTCAGTTGCCAAGGCACACATAATGTAGTTGTGAAGGCCCTAGCATAACGTTTCCTCACCGGATTCTGGATAACTGTAATAGTGGTTAGATAAATACCCCAAGACAATCCGAGTAATTGCTGGAAGTGGATTTACCACTTCCACTGTCCTGCGTTACTTTCGCCTGTTTTCATATCCTCTTCAATAACACATTTGCTTGGGAAATAGTCTCTCGTAGCCATCGTGCGCCCTCCGCTGCCCTGCATTGCTTTCGCCTGGCATATCCTCTTCAGTAACACATCTCTTTGGGAGGCCCATCGCGGTCTTGACAAGCGATAATTACAAATTTGTTGCTCCAGTGGAAGTTCACTATGACTATATGTTTTCAGTACGTTCGGTCGAAGTGGAAAAGCGTCACTTCCCACACAAAGTCCACCTTCAGGCCAACTGAGCAAATTCTTCTCAAATTCAATATTCAATTTAGACATTCAGAATGTGGTAATATCGGAAACTCTTCCATCACTTCCGACATCTATGTATCTGAATCAGTACTCAGCATCGACCATTCCTAACAAAATGGTTCAAATGGCTCTGAGCACTATGGGACTTAATTCTGAGGTCATCAGTCCCCTAGAACTTTTGTCGTGAAATACGGCTGCGCGCGAGTAAGTTACGGCCATAATTTCCTGAGATCCGACCAATGACATAAAAGCTACTGTTTCATCATTGGTGCAGTTCCTGCTGTGAGCACGAATCATATATGTCAGTTGTCAAAAAACATGGGGATATTTACGCAGTATTAAAAGCTTTGATATCGTATTGGATCGAGTCATAGTATTGAGAGATTCTGGCTATACTTAAAATTGGGTAGATGTAAGGTGAATCCCTCCAGTGTTCATGTAATTATTATGTGGTTGACATAATTTTGTCACCTTTTCTAAATTCTGACAGATATTGTCTTTGATTTTTTGAAGTTCTGGAGGGTATATGCACAATTTTGTTGACGCTGGTTATTTTCAGAGCAGTTTCTCGTAAACATTCGGTATTTCAGTTCATAAATAAAGTTGGATTGTGATAAGTTGAGAAGTATAACAAACAGTTTGGTTTTCCAACTAGAATTTTGGGTGACTACACAGTTCACATTTTGATAATTAGATCTCCTATGGGGTGAGGTCATCACACAGTGCACCAGAAGCAACATACATGTGAAAGAGTCAAAACAATGATCAAGCAGAAAAAACACAGATTATAGTGGTATGAGACATCACATCACAACACATCAATGACAGAAGCACAGCGAGATACATTCTCAAGCAGAAAAACATGTAAATATCGGAAAACGCTTTACTGCCATGGTGGGTCCCATGTGACCTTGCTGCCGTAGGCATTGTTGAGTACAAGAGAAGTGCACTTTAAACGTTTCTGGTGAATAAACTAATGTTCTATTTCAGAAAGTGAGAATCATTGTAACAATGCTAAAGTAGCAGAAGTCATGGAGAAAGTGAAAGTAATTTTTTTAAGTTATATAATATGGAAACCGAAATAATCATGGTTAAGAGAAAGGAAGATGCCTATTCAGGAATCGCAGAAATGGAGGGAACTAGTGCAAGGTAACTTTATTTCATATATGAGATGGGGAAGGGAAAGAGATTTTACACCAGTTTCATGTCTGTGGCAAGCTGATTTACAACATGTAGGGAATTAGATAGCATGAGAATATAGACAGACATGTACTGTATGCCAAAGGGGTTTCAATATGAAGACATTTCTGGCATCCTGGCAACGCTAATGGCTATAATGGATGAACACGCGACCAAAATGTAGAAAAAGATAGAGGAAAATAGTAGACACCTTGATAAAAAGAATAGAGGAAAACGAAGCTGAAATGAATCAAGTAAAAACTCAGCAAGCAGAATTCATCACTGTGTGCAATGAGTGGAGAAAAATAGTGTCATGTGTATGAATTAAGAATCCTGTTGGTTGAAGCAACAGCGACAGTTGCAGCGAAAATATGGCCAGCGCAGCATAATCTGACCTCTGTATAAGACAAGGGAAAAATATAACAATATAAGATAACCAAAATTAGTGAAAGAAATGAGGCAATAATCACCAAGGCCAAGACAGAATTAGTTGTGATTGCTATGCTAGCACTGTGACAACTAACAATACCAATGCGGGTAACTTGGTAACTGACATTTTACTGAAAGAACCTGGAAGCCTCAGTACAGGAGTCGACAACAAAGGTTTGAATGCAGTACAAGCTTTCGATAGGGATTACAACAGATTCCGACTGAGAGTAGACTACATCCAGTGGCATTTTTGCGCAAGCAGACAGAAAAGAGATATTTTATGGCGAGGCCGTTGGAAGAAGGAGTAGCCAACTGCATTTTTGCACAAGCAGACACAGAAAAGAGATATTTTATGGTGAGGCCAATGGAAGAAGGAGTAGCCAACTGGGCAGATCCCCTGAATTTAGATTGGATGACATTTGATGAGTTAAAAAAGCTTTCATACAGAAATATAGACCACAGGAAATACAAGGAGAGGTCATGGATGAACTGAGGCTATGAGCGTATAACAGACAGATGGAGAGTCATTAGGTGGCATGCTGGAAAAGTCACTAGAGTTAAATAGATATTTGGACAGGCCAGTGGGAGAGACAACCCAGAACCTTAGCAAAAACAAAACACCATTGTTAAATTTTCCACAAAAAATATCATTCCCACAGAAGTTTCAGACCTATCCAAAGGCCTCACTTTCAGCCCTACATCCAAGTTTAACCTTATTGGATTTGTCAAAGACCTACTGTTCTTCTCCTGAGCCCTACAGTGGAAAAACCTCTTTGCCACCAATCACTCCAACAAAAAGGCACCTATTCACAACATTGAACCTTGCCTCTCCTAGCTCTTTACCATTATCCTACCATGACCTGCCTCCTGTCCCACTTAACCATTCCCTCCTCACCTTCAAGGAATTCCTTACCTCCAAGGAATTCCTTGGCCTCATCATCCTTCACCAGGTCCCTTCCTTTCAGTGGCAGAAAGGACAGCCATACACAACCTGAAAACAGATCCTGTCCTAATCATCCGCCCTGTAGACAAAGGTTCCACCATTGTCATGATGAGTCATAGTGACTGCCTGACAAAATGTCTCTGCCAACTGTGTGACTCCTCCACTTACAAGCTCTGCTAGAGTAATCCCATTCCAGAAATCCAACATCACCTCCAATCTCAGCTGAAATCCGTAGGCCCTTCCTAGAATTTCTCCCTGAGACCATCTCTCTCCTCACACCAAGTGCACCCCACACACCCACCTTCTACAAGCTTCCTAAAATCGACAAACATGCAATCCTGGATGCCCATCATAGATGGTTATGCTCTGACTGAAAGTATATCAACACCCATTGACTGACACCTCCAAGCAATTGCCCAAAGCCTAGCCTCCCACATCAAGGATACTATCCCCTTCCTTCACCAATATTCCACCACCCCCTCCTCATCTTAATCCCTGGATACCTCCTCATCGCTGTTGATACCACCTATCTACACACTTACATCCCTTATGTCCATGGCCTTGCCAGTATCGAACATTACCTCTCCCAAAGTCCTTCAGACTCCAAACCCACCACCTCATTCCTTATACACCTTGCCACTATATCCTGACCCACAACTACTTTTTCTTTGAAGGGAAAGTATTGACAAACAAATCTGTGGCACAGCCAAAGACATCTGTGCGACCTTCCTAAGCCAACTGGTTTATGGGCCATTTAGAGGAAATCTGCCTTGTCTCACAAAAGTCCCAACCCCTATTCTGGTTGAGGTTCGTGAATGACATCTTCATGATCTGGACTCAGAGACAAGACAACCTATCCATATTCCTTTACAACCTCAACACATTCTCTCCCATCCCCTTCACCTGGTCCTGCTCTACCCAACGCACTACCTTTCTGGAAGTTGGCATTCACCTCTCTGATGGCTTCATCCATCTCTCAATCCACATTAAACCCACTAGCTACTAGCATTACCTGCATTTTTACGTCGCCATCCCCATCCTTTCCACAACAAAAAATCCCTCCCTTATAGCCTTGCCAGTTCTTGACGACGTATCTGCAGTACCAAAGTCCTCTTGAACGCCTTCACAGACAGGCAATACCCCCCCCCCCCCAAATATAATCCAGAAACATATCCTGTGCCATATCCTCACACACCCCTAATCCTCTCACCACCCTCCAGAATCAGCTACAGGAGAGCAGCCTCATCATCACCCTTTATCACCCTGGTCTGGAACAACTGAACCAACCCTTTGCCAGTGCTTTGATTATCTCATCCTACCCTGAAACAAGGGATATCATACCCATAATCCTTCCCACTCATGATCTTTCCTACCCCTTCTAAACTGGTGTTCACTGCACATCCAACCTATACAACGTCCTAGTTCATCCCTGTGCCACTCTTACTCTCAACCCCTTGCCACAGGGATTATATATGACAACCAACCAACTATCCACACCAGGATTAGTGGCCACTGTCAAACTCTTGCCAAGAACAAAGAAGACCACCCAACGTCACACCATGCAACTGAGTACAACATGCTAAGTTACAATGGACTTCACAACCCATGCCATCTGGATCATTCCCTCCACCACAGCTTCTTTGAACTTCACAGATGGGAGTTATCCCTACAAAATATCCTCTGCTACTGTAATTGTCTTGGGCTCAATCTCAGGTAAGCCAATGTCCCCACACCCTCACCCAATAATTTCCCTTTCCTCCATCCTGTCACCCCACCGTAAACCATGCCCCTCCCCTAATTACCATCAGCATGTGCTGCTCCCCACCAGACCCTACAATTGCCCATTACATGGGTAGTACATATACTTGCCATCTTCTGTTTCCACATTCCTAGCCAGCAAACTGACTGCTTCCCTCTGAGTTGCTAGCCACCCACTGCCAGGTCTCTTCTTGCCTCTCAACTCCCTCTCCCTCCACCCACCCCACCCAACACTACCCTCATCATGACCAGTCCCCCTGCCCAGACACAAAGCACTGGCACTGTTAGTCCAGCCAGCACCATGAAGGTGCAGAGGGGTATGTGTGTGTGTGGGGGGGGGGGGGATGTGTTTTACTCTAGTTTGTCAGAGGATAACTCCAAAAGCTAGCAAGTTTTCATTCTTTTGTGTATGCCTATTGGTACTCAATGCTTCTGCTTTTTGGTGAATGGTCTCTTTTAATCCTAAAGTATTTGTAATAGTGTAGATATAGGTAAAGAAAAAATGATCAGAATGAAATGATTAAAATTTAAATACTATCCATACAGCAAGAACATCTAAATTCTGCTTATAGAAAGAAAATGTAAATAGTGTGCATAGAAACAAAATTGAAAATATATTTTATATGTTGTTCTAGCTTTAGTGTAATGTACCTCACAGTCATAAGTTACAGAAAAACTACTTAGTAAATAAAACGAATTTCTAAAGGTAAGAAAGAAATAGCAGTATCAATTACCAACAAAAAAACTGGAAATTGTTGTATTCAAAAGAAAAATAGCTTTATAGAAAAAAAATTAGAAAGAAATTATAGATTGTATTTGTAAATGAAATCATTAAAAATCGTTAAGAAACAACAACAAATTACTGTAAGAAATGCTTTGCTAAAAACAAACTTGTTAATATCAAACCATTAGTTAATTTGTTATATCACTGTTATTATTTCCAGACCCTACCACTATAGAATTATTGTTTATAACAAACGAGTACCTCTCCGCATGATGCACATACCTTGAATGACGAGGCCTATGCAACTGAATTAGTTATGAAGGATGATCAGGGGGAGGGGTGCTGGAATCTTATTGGTCCAAGTTGGTAGGGAAGGGCTTTCCCACCATTTTCATGTGCTCTCATTGGTTCAGGGGTTTCTCTACAATTTTATGTCATGTGTCAAGTATTGAGTTCTGTCATGATGTAGTTCACTTGTGTCTTCAGAGTCTTTCACGATGGCATGCTTCAATAAAATCTTCTCAGTATACAAACTGGGTCATTTCACATAAAACACTCTAGCTTTCCACAGCTGTCACTGTCATCTTGATTAGGAATTGAAATGACTGACTGCCAGTGTTCTGCTTACTTAGACGTAATGGGAGCATCTGAAAACTTCCAGAAAGGGCTGTAGTGATGCATGCATGGAAGGCAAATTGGGCAGTGGCTCCATCCCAAAGAGGGACTGAGTGACGTCACATAGTATGAGTGGCTGGCGCCACATTTGGAACTGCCACTTCACATCCCAACAAGTATCAAGCCTATGTTCTTGTTTTCACTCAGTGTCCAAAGCCTGTCCCAATCTCTATTAAGTGTGTACCCTTGGTTTCTGTTAAAATTGTTTTTTTTATTCTAATTTCAACCACTTCTTTGATTACAGAATTCCAGCATGATGTTGTCTGACCAAAACTTCCGTTTTTTCGAATTGCAATTCATACCCATTTTCTAGGCACCGTTGGCAAGGCTGACTTCTCAAGTTCCCTTTGCTTGATATGCCATGAATGCTGTTCACAATGCTCAGTGACAATGCGAATGGTTTGACCTATGTAAATACTACCATATTCACAAGGGACACCATATGCACCAGGAACTCGAAGACCTACGTTCTCTATGGGGTATAACATATCTGTTATCTTGGAGACGAGCCACAATACTGGTCTCAGTCCATGACTCTTCAGCAAGTGCCTGTCAGGCACAATGGCGGGTGGTTATTATCGTGCTGTTGCCAGACCATGAGTCACATACACATCATAGTCACATGCACCTCTATTACTATTTTTAATACTGTCTGGATTGGTAAAAATCAACGTAATTACGTTTTTGCGGTGAAATATTGATTTAGGCTATGTCAGTCATATCGTTATGTAACCAATGTAAGTGCACATTATTTGAATTTAAAAACATTTTAAAAGCCTTGTCATTCAATTCCTTATTTGTCGTCTACTGTCAGTAAAATTACTATAGGAAACATTAAATGTTATACGTTTATAAGCTGTCGAAATGCATATAGATCTGTGACAAAAACGCATATCGCGATAAAAGCATAATTACGGGAATATCAAGCAAATTAACATGATAACGAAAATGCAGAACTGATTTATATGATATATTCTAAACGCACTGATGTTAGCTGTAAGATCTGCAGTAAAACCAGGTTACTACGCAATTGATTGCTGTAAATACCTGTCCTGTTTCCCAAATCTTTGTATAATCGCCTACCACACCAGTTCCCTGTGGAACCCAATCTGATATACTGTACATTGCTTTTGGCCATGAGAGGTATGGAAAATACTAAAAATACAACTTGTTTACATTTAATATTTTATTACGTTATGGCTTACGAAATTTTTATATTATAACAGCACAGTAAATTGAGAGAAAAGTGTAAAATGTCTTAGATGTCCCATCTCAATTTCTTCACTTGGTTCGCCCTTCTCATCCCATTTTTGTTATTCGTCTTCTTCTTCGTTGTTACCATCATCTGTAGTCGTTGAGTCATCATTGCAGTTGATGGCTGCATGCTCTATTACGATGTCTCGGACGACTTTTTCCTCAAAATCTTCTTTCTGTAGATTTTCTGCAAGCTGAACACATTTCTGCCGTTGTTCGATTGTGACGTCTTTCAAAGCCACGTGAAGTAAGCGTTCAACATCTGCGATTTTAAACTTGCTAATTTTCATGGCTACTTCTCTCTTGGCTTGGACTTGGATGAGTTCAATTGGGTTGTATTTGCAATTATATGGCGATAAGCGTACTGCTTGGTGCCCTCTTTCATTTGTCTGTACATCTACCTCATAAACAGGTTCTTCTTTGTTTAAGTGAACTTTATATAAACATCACAAATCTTCTATTTGTAGGAAAGGAGGCAATTTTTTTCATGGTTGGGTAAGGTACTACATCAGCCTTCTGTGTTTTCATGATTGCCAAATAATACTTCCTCAAATAAATCAAAAAAACTGCCCTTAAACCAATTTTTAAACTTAGTTGCGTTCATTTCTGCATGATAATCTTCTGATTGTTTGTTTTGTTGCATCTGTAAACTAATTTACTTTCTTTTAGAAATCTAGTCTTCGTTGATCCCACATTCATATTGAGCAGCCAGGCCCTTTTCCCGACAGGTACCTTAAGGCGTCCACTTTGGCTCAAATTCTGCCGAGTCTACTTTAGTGAATGGTTTTGAGTAAACCAAGTTTCATCCAAACAAAATATAGGTCGCATGTAGCTGAAATACGCGGCAAATTCATTGTCCGCAAAAATTTAATGCTGGAGGCCACCATGTCGTTGCGTTCAAGCAAAAATTGTCTACCATCACTCTGATGCTTGTATTTAAATCCTATATTGGTTAATATGGGTCTTGGAGATCCAGTAAAATTTATTTTGTCAGTTAACTTTTTTCTCAATTTTTCAGATATTGGATAACCGCCATTGTCGTACAATTCTTAGACTGTCTGCCTGACAACGTCTTTATCAAAGTCGTTTAGTTTCGTTGAAGGACTGTGTTGCTTAATTTTTTGGTGGGAGAAAAGAATGTTGGAGAGTTCGCCTCACAACACTCAAACTGGATAGTTCTGAAACCAACGCCCCAAATTGCAGCACAAATAGTCTGTACATTAACAAGGTTTTTTCTTACAGTGGTTTTTTTCGGTAACATATCACTGAATTTTTTGATGTCATTGCTATTGATTATGTCTACCTTCTCCAAACCATTCCCAAGGTGGTGTGTGTAGATGCAAACACTCCACTGTCATTGCCTAAAAAATATTTTAAATATTTATAGATGTTGTGCATTATGGACTTGCCTCAGTTGCCTTTTTCAGTCGCATTCTTCCTGCTGTCAGGGTGCTTCTTGTTCGAGTTCTTTGTAATCCTGACCTACATACCACAGGGGAAATCTCTCTAACTTCCTGCTCTTCCATTTCCAACTTTCACATACACTTCCACTCAGTAAATTAATTGCACAAATAATATTGTAAAATACACCCTTTTACTTTGAGTCAAATTGCCATAACTAATAACTCAATAAGGAATTGAAAACAAGAACTGCACCAAGTCAACACACCATCTTGCTCCTGATGCTGATCTGGCGCTCGAACTAGGCAACTACAGATTCTCAGCATCGTCATTTCGAATGTTAGAGAGAGAGTGCTACGCAAGACTAGGTCAAAGTGCGGCATCAGTGCGCTTGTAGCCGCCCACTAGAGCGCCTGGCCAGAGCTGTAGTAGTTGCTCCACAGTATGGAGGCAACTTAGCTGGCTTGGCCTCTTCAGCTGATTCACGAGGCGTCTTTCGTCGGTGATACTTCAAAGCTTTAGCAATTTCTTCCTTGCTGCCACTATTTCCTCTGAACACGCGCTTCACACTCTAGATGCTCGTCATCAGAAGTAATCTTTGTCATATATTCTAACGTGTTCAGTGCCTCTTACTTGTGTACAAGCTGATAAAAACTGTTGGTGTTTAAATACTAGTCAGTGAGCGTAGATTTCCTGTGCACTAAAGGAACAAGTCAGCCTCCCGCCTTCCATTCAACTAAAACATCCAAGAATAAAGGCTTGCCATTCCTATCTAACTCGACAGTAAATTTAATATTGGGATGGACACCGTTCATGTGGTTGACTAACTGCTGCCATGCAATATGGCCTCATGGTGAAAATGCACTGCAGCAGTTTGTCGACCACATGTATGACGTCCATCTCAACATTAAATTTACTGTCGAGTTGGAGAGAGAAGGCAAGCTTCTGTTCTTGAATGTTTTAGTTGAACAGAAGGCAGTAGGCCGGATTGGTCATTCAATGTACAGGAAATGTATGTACACTGACCGGTACTTAACGCCAACAGTTTGCACTACCCTGTACGCAAGAAATCTGTGTTTATCATATTAGTACTCACGGTAAAGATTATTTCTGATGATGGCCATCTACAATCTGAATTTCAGCATTTGAAGCGCATTTTCGGGTGCCACTAACAAAAGGTGCCTTGTGCGTCAGCAGAAGTCAAGCCAGTTGCATTCCTTCCATACAGAGGAGTAACTACTAGCATGATAGGGTGCATTCTGAAGAGACATGGACTGAGACCAAGAGTTCCGGCCTGCCTCCAAGATAAGAGATATTTTACACCTGTTAAAGACAACATAGGTCTTCGAGTTCCTGGTGTCTATGGAGTTCCCTGTGAATGTGGTAGTATTTGTATGCGTCAAACCACTCGCACTGTTGCTGAGCATTGTGCAGAGCATTCGTGGCATATCAACCAAAGGGAACTTGAGAAGTCGATCAAGGCTGAATATTGCCTTGTAAACCCCCATGAAATATAATTCGAAAAAGCGACATCATAATTCTGTTATCAAAGAATTGGGTGAAATTAGAATAAACAGCAGCAGTTTTAACAGAAACCAAGGGTACACACTTTGCAAGGCATGGATGAGCATTGGATACTGAGCGAAAGCAGAGATGTAGGCTTTACATGTGTAGAGATGCAGGAGCAGCAGTTTCAAATGTGGCGCCAGTCACTCGCACTCTTTGACGTCACTTAGCCCACGGCACGACGGAGCCACTGCCCAACTTCCCTTCAACACATGTGCCACTCTCGTCCTCTCTGGAAGGTTCGAGACACTGCCATTACATCTGTATAAGCAGAACACCGTGCCAATCCCAGCAGTCAGTGATTTCAACTCCTGATGATGGTGGTGGAGACAGCTGTTGAAAGCTCGAATGTCTTGTTTGAAATGACACAGATTGTCAACTGACAAGATTTTATTCTAGTCCACTTATGTGTGGGTAAGGCAGGGTGTTTCACTGGATGACCTTGAATATAACTTGTACAATTGCCTAAGGAGCATGGTTAGTGCAGGGGTTCCCCTGGATGATCTTCATCAATTGCCCAGGGGAATGGGAGGGTGGAGGTGACCTTGATTATAACTCGCCTAAGTGTATAACCTGATATCATATGTGTAATGTGAAACCAGAAGTAACCTTGAGATAAGATCTTATCTCGCCTAGAATCAGCACTGACAATCTACTGTTTATCACTGGAAGTGCATCCCTTTACACTGAATGCCATCGTGTTGGGATGCATGGCCCTTTAAATTACATCCCTTTAAATCCTGTCATTTTCAAATGTGTGTCCCTTTAAATCTAGAACCCCCCTTTAAACTACTTCAACACTCTTGGGAATTCCACAACATTTTGAACTGTATCTGCACATGAGGTGGGAAAATTATATGTCTTGTAGTATGGTGTTCCAGTGGGCGCCCATACCATCTTAATGCCCTTCCTATGGTGGCCAGTAGCACAGTACACTCGATCTATTGCTACAAGCATTTTGCGAATTCAAACAGCTGGTAGCGAATTTTTGAGCGACTAGAGGCACCATCAGAAATACGGATGATCTATTCTTCCTCTGATTGCACACGATGAAACATATTGCATATTGCTGGCAATGCATTTGGTGACTCAAGTACTCGATTATCACTTGTAATCGTGTACTTGTGATCTTGTTTTAAAAATATGACACTCCTGAAAAAATAGTAATGAGCCATTTCTCCAGTGATGCCTTTGTACTTCACATTGTAGAATCACGTACCAGCAAAACCACAGTGAAGCACTAAACAGTTCTGCAGCACCAAGACATCCCTTCACTTCTGGAATGCGTTGTTCTTGCAATTTCTTCAGATGTTTGTATGGTACTGATTCTAATATCAATTTCTCAAGTTTATCAATCAATGTGTCAATAGCAAGTTTTTGCAGTGAGGTCATTATCGTCCTGTGTTTTATATGTAACTTCAGAAGACTCATCTGATGTTTTTCAGGTGAAGTGTCTACTGTGTGTCAGACAACTAAGTAGCGCTGCTGCATGGCGATAACAGTCAGCACAGTCCAGGATGGTCCTCTTACAGTGAATTCACATGGACCTTCATGACGTCACAGAACCGTTATGTCAGGTGTATTCACACTGTCCATAATGACATGTCACATCGACTCGATTGGCATTGCTATCCTCAGCTATTTTCAATTTATAGCAAATAATAAAAAATAACAATAATGAATAACAAAGAACAAATTAAAAAGCATAGAGTTACAACTGATGTGAACCACAAAAACCACGACCTAATGAAAGCATGGCGAAACAAAGTATGGAGGATGAGAACATGTCTGTGCATCAACAGGAAATGAGCTTAGCGGCCACATGGTCAACAATGGACGATACCTCAGCTGTCAGAACTTTGTTCCCGAGATACTTTGACAGTGCCATGATGTGGTGGCCACTGTGAATATGACTATTTGAAATGCTTTGTGGAATGTTTTGAAGTGTTGTGGTATGAAGTGGCGAGCAATGTGAATTGGTCTTTGGTGCTGGAGTATTGGTTACTCTTCATGTTTTAGTGTCCCTGATAGTACACATCGAGAAAACGAATATAGCACTACGCTAATTTGAGGCCATTCTATTCTATGAGCACGTCAAGTGCTCCTTTAAAATCACTTTGTTTTTAAAAGGAAACAAACTAATGCATTCCATTGACACCAGGCGTCACATGAAAGACTTGATGAGCAGTATTTCTTTGGGCTGACTCCAGCTATACATTGCAAAAACGAAACCACACATATCTGCCAAAACACTAGAGAAAATGCCCCTGACAATTCTTAGGAGGTACACCCTGTGTGAGCACAGTCACCAGTTACCTTCAACAAACAGGTCTTTCGCATTAAATAACAGATTACCAATGACTTCACAAGTAAAGCTGAGGTATCATATCTCATGTCTTCAGGCAAATTTGTAAAAGTTACAAGGCAAAGGTCAAAATTTGAATAATACACAGATAAACAGGTAACTCTGAAACTCACAATTAGAAAGACTTGTACCAGCTGAATAATTCCAGAGGGGGTCCCCCTGCCAGTAATGCCATTGCCATACGATCATTTCATTTATAGGCAAGTGCGCACATTTAAGTTGGGTTTCCACAGTCATAAATTTCTTACATGGACATACCCCCACCATTTCAGGTGTAGGTCAACTTACATGTGGAAACAACCAGCCTGCACAATGTCCTGCCAACTTACACATAAGTGAGGGAAGTTAGGTGGCACTGTGCTCTACTTTCTTGCTTGATGTTAGGCCAGTATTACACTATCAAATTTCTTTGTCAAAGATTTGATCAAAGATGTGATCAAATACATTTGACAAAACTCTTTGACATAGCACTAGAAGGGGTATTACACTGTTATCATATTTTTCATCAAAGTTCAAGATGGCTGACAATAACAACTTGCTATTAACCGCAGCAGTTGCAAGTACCACAATTGCACTGTGTGCACATGCGAAAGAGATGCAGGGGGAAAAAGGAAACATACCTGGGTGACGCTGTGGGTTTTACAACAACACGATAAAAGCATTCAACAAAACTTGTTACATGAGCTTATAGTGGAGGACGTCAAGTCATACATCAATTACTTAAGAATGGATGAGCATACATTTCAGTATGTGCTCAGTGAAGTGCATCCTCATATCAAAAGGCACAATATTCACTTAAGAACTGCTACATCTGCAGAAGACAGGCTCACTGTAACACTCCCAATTCCTTGCTACAGGAGGTTAGGTCAGGTCAGGTTAGGTTAGGTCAGGTCTCCAATCTTCTTAATCTATTTTTGTATTCAGAGTGCCTCGCATTGTAAAGTGCCTCATCAGCTTCATACATCTCTCTTAATTTTGTAGTTGTTGGCACACACCAATTGTATTTACCGGCAATGTTTATAAAAACACTACAGGTGACAGAACGCTGCAGCGATACTAGTGCTCCATGTGGTAACATGTCACATTGCAGTGAACAGAAGACAAGCGACTTCTTTGATCAAATCTACAACGAGGCCCTGGATTTGATCAAATCTACAGCGAGGCCCTGGATTTGATCAAATATTGGATGACATTTGACAAAGATTCCTATTACACCATCAAATAACTTTGACAAAGATTTTTGACAAAGATATTTGACAAAGAAATTTGACAGTGTAATACCGGCCTTACTTCCCCCACCATCGCCTACGATCTTCAGCAAGCAGCTGCTGCTAGGTGGGTCTGCTCTCTTTCTGCTCTGACTCATTGGACAGCATTGATCTACAATTGTTTGCTTTTGTATCAGTATGTGAAATATAATGGGCTTTGTCTTCAACTAAGTAAATGTTTTCTAAATTGACAGAACGTTCTTAAGTAGTGTGATAGGAGTGTCATGTCCTAGCATTCTGCAGCTTCTTATAATCAGTCATTTGTAATAAAGTAACACACCATCGTCTGAAGTGAAGTGACAAAATGAGTCAAAATGTATTGCAACCAAGAGTTATTTGCTGAGGTTCATACTACTGCAGAACAGTCACTACCGTAAAGATATTTTTTATTTCAGTGTAATCATCATAATTTTTTGCTTTAGTAATTGTGTCTAAATATTAAGGTGAAATGACGATTTACTGATGGCTACTGAGATTTAAAACTCGATATCGTTAAAATCCTATGTTTGTTGTAGATAACAAACCACCAAAGCTCTTTGGCTAAAAGTTGTGCAGCTCCAGTACAAATAATTTTACTTGCCGCTATCTTGGATGTCACGTAAGTAGAATTTACAACGTTGACATGTGGAAACGCTAACCTGCATTTAAGGGTAGTGGCTTTTGTAAGAAAATGATGACTATGGGAACTCGGCTTTATGTTTTAATCCATAAAATTTCGATCTTACAGTGTGGAATATTAAATGTTTCTTCTTGCAATGTCATATGACGAAAGTTTTTCAATCCCACAGGTTATATAATATCACTTTCATCAGTTTTGCTCTCGCAGCTCTTACAGTGATAGTGTCTTTTTTGTAGATGCTCTGGTGAGAACATTCGCATTTATCTTCCAGATGAAATGACTGTGAACTCTGCGAATGTCTTTCTTTCACAGTGTGCCTAAAATAAGGATATAGTTTTCCAAAGACTCAGGATGCAGAAACTCAAGCAGGAAACCCCTGTTGTGCAAACTTAAAGTATGTATTATATCAGTTGCAGCAGAAATTGTGCAACTAAAATGGAGCATTTAACCGCAAATAACTGCAAAGTCCGGGGAAAGGTACTTACAAGAGCCCCTACGTCTACAGCGCTTCAGAACTGCAACGATCTGCATAAACTAACAAAGAAAGATTATGCTGTTATTTAGCAGATGCAAGCGACCTTGCAAAGAATGAGGCTAACATTGTTCTTCATTCATTGACAAATATTTTGATAAAGCCGAAAAGTGTGAACTTTCTTCTAGATGGAATACCACTTACGAGTATGTACGACTGGGAGGAGTGGTCGTGTGTAAACCAAGAAATCCGACATTCAAACAAGAAGCTAAACAGAGTAGTAAAAGAGCTAAAAGAGTATGAGGTACGTTGACATTCCCAAAAATAGAGAGTTGTACAGGGCACATGGGCTTCATCTAAATGGGCGAGGCAAATACCCATGGCCAAAATAATTCTTGAAAATCTGGCAGTGAAAGGACAGGTGCACAGGTCTACTATACAAGAACAACTAGAGTGGAAAGGTCCAGACAGTGAAGCTACAACGTCAGCTACAGGTGCACCACCAACACCAGGAGAATCTGAAAAGACAGATTCATCATTATCAGTTATGTCAGCATCTAGAATGATAACTGAAGGAATGCTTGTTTCCAGTGGTTAAAGATTTCAGATACAAAACTAACAACTTCCGTTCCAGTACACCAGCAACACCAGCATATGCTGAGAAAATAAACAGACTCATTGCTGACAGACATATCAGCAACTGGAACAGTAACTGAAGGAAAGTTACAGCACCTGCTCCATTCAATGCCACTGTGTACCATCATGGTATGAGGGTCTGTGGATGGTACCGATCAAAACCAGTTACCATCAAAATAAATGTTTTTGTGGTTAAGACTGTCTGTGCCCATTTTTGAAGTACTTTTTTATGAGACCACTGTTCTTCATGATAAATATTCTCAAAAATTACTAGAACGATTTTTGGTTGGCCAAGAATTCACAGTACAACCTAATAGGCACAGAAATCATCCATCTAGCAAATACGCAACCCCCAGATAAAACAGAGAAGGTAAACTTTTCCTCAAAGACAAATGGCTTGCAGAAAAATAAAGGTGAGACTAAGTGCTCACATTATTACAAATTAATATTTGCTTCATTCATTAAGCAGTTAGAAAATAATGATGGAAATCTGGATGAAATTGCATGTTGTGTGTGTGTATGAGAACTGGTAAATATAACATCAGCTATCTTTGTTCCTCAGATATACGTCACTACAGACATAACACACAGAAATTAGGAGTGAAATGGAGGACTATGATCTTTATCAGAGATAATTTAAAGTTTAGGAAATTGATGTAACGTCTTATTGTTCAGTGTTAGTTGGAGAATTTAACTTCATAGAAATGACCGATGAAAATTTAATAATTGTAGGTTTATGCATATCTCAATATGGCGACTTTGACACATTTTTGAAATATTTGAATTACTAGTTAGAAAAAAACTAAAGTATAAACATAGATTGCCATTGCAGTGATTTCAAGATATGAATGGTGACCATGGGTAAACAGCACTCAAGAACCTTTCTTAATTGTTGAAGGTCCCCTAATCTGTGTGCTACACATAATAATTTTTGCATAAATGATATCATTGTTAATATTTCCAGTGGCAACTACATAGTTAGTCTTGCAAATGATTACTTTGCAGACTATGACCCACTTCTCAGACTCTCTATTGAACAATGGCAATGTGTGAGGTATTCTAACTGTAATTGCTATTAAAAATTGTTAAAAGTAACAGTATTGTTGTTGTTATTACTATTATTATTATTATTATTATTATTTTCATTATTATTATTATTTTATTGTTCACTGTTATTGTTTACAATCATCCATATTGCATCACATCATGCCCTAGTATTACACAGAATAATGCCATCTATTAAAGTACAAGGCACAATCCCATAAAGGTTAGGCCTACTGAGTGATACTGGATACTTGGAAAAAACTTGTTCTTTTATCTGTATGAGTAAGAATGATAGCAGAAGTTCCGGTACTCATAGATTTATTTATATTTGAGGTGAATTTTTCTATCCTTCTTGTCGAAAGCTTCAGTCACAGTCGTAGAAATGGCACTTGTCGTTTCACAGACTTGAGCTATCGTTTTTCAATGGACAGCAAAGCAATGTGAGAAAGTCTGGTCTGTGCCTTTGTATTGCGAAGATAAGATTCGTTATGTTTATGAGCATTTAATATCAAAACATTGTTCAAGCAAAAATCTATTCTTGTGCTGCCAAGTTTGATTAGTGTCCTTATAGTTGAAATGAATTGAATTGTACTCGCTCAAGGCATTTTTTGTCCACAAAACATCGGAAGAAAACAAAACATATGCCAAAAAGCACAATTTTTGTCCTCTTTACAGACACATAACCATTTGTAAAAGGAGTTCCAGGATTCTTGAAAATGTCTGATATAATTTTAATGTACTGTATTTAAATGTGGAAGATCTGGTGCTGGCTATTCTCATGTAATCACATCACTTTTCTTCTCAAAACTAAGTCTTCCAAAAACTTTCCAGCATACATTTATGAAATAATATGTTTATATCTTTTGAGGAGACCACTACTTCATCCATATTCCTTCAGCAACACAACTTCATGCTTACACAGAAACTAGTTCAAAAACATTTCATTATATACATATTCACTAATACTGTAATAGACAAATAATAACATGCACTAAAACACTATGGAACACTAAAATATGTACCCTGAGTTATATCTGAACACTTTCATCACAGTTGCAAGCGAAACAATAACAGAAATGTCTTTCTGGGAGCTAGAGAATCGTAAGCACTACAAGATTATCAATTGCCTTTAATAGCTGCACAGCCCTCCTCTTTCTCTAGCAGGAGCGAGAGAGGGGATGGACTGTGCAATGGGATGAGTGCTCACAGTTAATTGCTGTTGCTGGGAAGTTACAGGAGTGCAGTGTACAGTTGGTTGGCTCAGTGCCCCTCCAAACTGGTGCTTATCACACTAACAGCAGTTAATGTCTTAAATTCCCCTGGATTAACAGTGCATTTTACAAGTATGAACTATGCCTGAACTGAAATTATAGAAAAAATTTATAGCAAGAATGTTTAAATTCGAAAAAAATGCGTCTTATCTGTTACTGTAATAACCAAATTGGTCTAGTGTGAACAATATGATGTGAAGGCAAAAGGAAGAGTATGTTATATCCCCTATTGGCATTTAAAAAAACACAAATTGAGACTTCATCCATAAGTGTTCATCTGATCAAACTGATGTTTAAATTGCCTTAATACTTTTTAAAATTTTAATATTATGTTATTTAGGCTTACCATTAATAAAAACTAACACTTCCAGCCCATATAAAAATGAACAGTTTACTTGGTAGACACAGGAAATGTTCCAACCAGACAAAACATATTCTTGCTATATACTGCATATAAAAACGGCTGTATGCAAAGGTCAGAGCCAAAGGACACCTCTTATGCAGCCTATCGAAAAGTAAAAAATAATTACAAATTTAAGCTTGTACATGAAAGGTATATAGAAGGCGCGTCCGACAAATTCAAGGCAAATTACAGAACAAGAGAACCTCTCAGTTTGCATAAATATGACTCAGCTCAGTCCAAGTGAACGGAATGACTATTTCTTTAATTCAGTTGAAGAAACTGAGGTTAAAATAGAAGCAAGAGGAACATCTATCTGCAAGGGATTTGCTTCATGCCTAGCAACCAGTAGCTCATGCCTTTAGCTGGTATTGTATCACACCCACTGAAATTAAAAGAACAGCCTCAAAATCATCATTCTCTAAAAGTACTGACTGCCACTGGCTCTCCAGTTCACTATGAAAAAAGAAAGAAAAAGTAGGCTTGATGCGTTAACCATTTGCTTTCGTATTTAACAAATGTTTACAGTCTGGAGCTGTTCTTATTTCCCAGAATTCCAATGTTACACCTGAGGTTAAAGAGGGTGACAAAGATCTTACACAAAGTTATCATCCATTCACAATTGTACACTTACATATACCGAATCTAGTAGCTATGAGTACTTTGAGACATAATCTTCTGAGTAACAGACAACTGCTGTTTAAACAAGACTGAAATACCACTGTGGCTTTTTTTTAATTAACACCTTTCAGAAACCATAATACAGTGTCACTTGTCTTATGCAATCTAAGTAAAGAATCTAACTGCATTCCTTTTGACATCCTGGTAGTAAAATTAGAAACTTATGATTGTGTAATTCAGTATTAGGAGTAATAGATTCACATCTTAACAACAAAAACAGTATGTCTTAATTAAAAATAAACACTGCTCTGTAGTAGTAATTAGTACTGGCATTCCACAGCCCTCAGTTTTTGGACCCTTATTCTCCACCACCATCATCATTATTATCAATGAACTTCCTCATTACTGAACTGTACTGATGCTGATGACACAACCCTGCTCACATCGTATCAAAGTATTTCAGCTTTGGATAATTTAATGTAGTAATCAATCAAATCTGTCCACTACTGGTTACTATTAAATGCCGCACAGGGTAGACGTGTGGTCTCAGATGCCTTGCCATGGTCCGTGCAGCTCCGCCTGTGAGAGATTCGAGTTCTCCCTCGGGCATGGATGTGTATGTCGTCTTTAGTGTAAGCTAGTTTCAGTTAGATTAAGTAGTTTGTAAGCTTAGGGAACGATGACCTTTGCAGTTTGGTGCCATTAGACCTTACCACAAATTTCCAAAATTTTTACTATCAAATAAATTACTCTATACTCCAGAAAAAACTCATCAGCTATTTCTAGAGTTGCCCAAAATAAAACTGTTAGGATAGCATATCGGTTCCAAACTTAGCTGGGAACAACATATAAGTTGTGTTTGCAAAAAGGTTTCACAGGTTTCCTATCTCCTTTGAGCACTTAGAAATATGATTAGTGTGGACTAACTTCGAGTAATGTATTTGGGGTATGCTTCTAACATTAACCAAAACTTTGAAAGTACAGAAAAGAACATTATGTATAATGTGTAAAATTGATTCTAGGGAGCACTATCGTCCCCTCTTCAGCCATCTCAGGCTACTTATACTATTGGTAAAAAACGATCATATGAAAGGTGTTGTCAAAGAAGAAATTCATAATGACAACACTAGAATGAAGACATACCAAGGTACAGACTATCAAAAACCCAGAGAATGTGAATTCATTAAAACCTCCAATAACTAACACAAATTGCTCAGACAACTTCAACAACACTCTTAAGGGAAGACTGTACAATTGGAAAGACAACCCCTTTGTGGTATGTAAGAGATTTATGATCTGACTAGCGCTGAGATCAAGTTGTTAAACGACAATTGTACATATTCTTTATTCTGCTTACATAGGTGTATCAATTAAAATATGTAGTGGTTATTAGCACATCAGGTAATAGCTGAATTCATTATGTTAAGAACGCTATAGTATTTAGTGGCTTCGTATGTTAACTGTGGTTACCAAGTTAGCAACAGTAATGTGCACTGAACACCACATTCAGTAGTTTTACAAACTGTTTGTATATCAACAATATCTAATCACTGTATACTTAAAAAAATTTTATTATGATATCAACCAAAGAAGAAGCCTATCTCTTATTATCAATGGGCAATAACGCACTCCCCATGGCCGAGATTGCTAACACTTGCCTGTGTGGTGGCCTCCTTTATGTTATTCGTGAGGAGTAGGCTATGAGTCGTCATAAGGTTCCAGCCTTTCCTTTCTGTTACCATCATCACCATCATCATCATCATACAACACAAACATTGCACTACACCCCTCCGCCACATACATGTAGTATTACAAATATTGCAATGGAGCATGTTGTAAATATGAGGGTTGGAACTTTAATAGTGGCAACTATTTATTTACAGCTCGTACAATATAGATATGTGTTTCAAAGTTTTACTGATCTTCAAAGTAGTCACCAGCATTGTGTATAACCCACTGCCAGCGATGTGGAAGTCGTAGGATACTCTTAGCAGTGCTAGTTGTGTTGACAGTTCGAGCAGCGCGGTCTATTGTCTCACGAATTTGCAGCAGTTTCGAAGCGAATGCCATGAAGTGTTTCCTTCAGTTTACATATCGAGTTGAGCTTACGAGGGCTCGAGTTAGGGAAGTACAGTAGATGGTATAGCACTTAACAGCGTCATCAGTCAAACAAATCAGTAACAGCTTGCACTGTACGTGCTTGAGCATTGTCCTGCAAAATGATGGTCAGGTTCTGCAGAAAGTGTCATAACTTCTGTCTCTATGCTGTTCATTTTTGGAACACAACCTACGGCCAGCTTAGAGACATGTGATGACACTTTCTGCAGGACCTGACCATCATTTTGCAGGACAGTGCTCAGGCATGTACAGTGCAAGCTGTTACTGATTTGTTTGATTCATAGGGCTGCTAAGTGCTATACCAACTACTGCACTCCCCTGACTTTAGCTCTTGTGAGTTCAGCTCGATTTCTAAATTGAAAGAAACACTTCACGGCATTCACTTCAGAACTGCTACAAATTCGTCAGGCAATAGATAGCGCCGCTCGAACTGTCAACAGAACTGACACTACTAAGAGTATCCTACAACTTCCACATCACTGGCAATAGGTTATACACAATGCTAGTAACTACTTTGAACGTCAGTAAAACTTTGAAACACGTATCTACTTTGTACAAGCTGTAAATAAATAGTTGCCACTATTAAATTTCCAACCCTCGTAAATAAACAAAAAATTAAAAAAACAATAGGCAGTAACGATTCTGGATTCTTGTACACAATTCTACAGCTGAATTGATATTTGGTGAAAATTCCTAATAAGTTGCACAGGCTTCCTGTGGTTCATTTTCTTCTAAGTTTAGAGTTTCTGTTTTGAAGTGAGTGTAAAATTTTATTTTAGTGTAAATCTCGACAGATCCAGTAAATTACCTATACAACTTTTACCTATATACCTTCTGATTTCGTTTAACTGACTTGAATATCTTAATAGGAGTAACAATAACCTATCTAGCTGACTGATCGAGAAATTTAATTCTCCCTGACTGAATACAAGATATACATCATCCACACCATTGAAGATTTATTCTTGTGCAGTTATTGCTAATGTTGATACTTCGTTAAAGTACTTCGATCTGAGAAATGAATCACTGAAATATCTTTATGTTGAAGCAGAAAGTAGAAATGAGCACCCTTATTCTAAACCTGCAAAAGTTTATTTTTTTTGCTTGTATTATATATCAGTCTTTTTGTGGATGAGCGAATAGTAAGCATACTGCTTTCTCCTGTAGTCCAGTCCAAAGACGCTTCAAACACAGGCCTTTGACAAAATACCCTACAACTCAATCAATTAGCAGAATCTTCACAAAAGCTTACAGGGTATTGTTGGAGCACAAATTTGGTGAATTGCTCTCTTTTTTTGTTGACAGCTGAAATGTCAATTAATGGGTCCATATTCTAGTATGAACATTAAGAACTGTTCTGATGTATTCTGATTGTTCTACAAGCTTCTATTAAGTTCTGAAATTATCTGGAAAAAGATTTTTATTTCAAAATAAGAAGCCAGATGTATACAATGTATTCCATTAGAACGTTTATTTTTTCTCTTGCTCTTTTCAAATTGTTTGAGAAGGTTTCGTTATGTACTGGAATGAATTGGAAGCTTCCACACTCTCAACAGCCCAAGGTTCTTTCAGTTTAAATAAGCCTTACCTGCATGACTGCTAAACATTTTGGAATTTCTTCATTTTTAATCTACATTTAATACCAATAAATTATTGTCACAGTCCACGTCCATTCATGAAAGAGTTCTGCAGTTTAAAATTTGAGTTTAAATCCCATTCTTAAAATTATATTATTTCTATCTGAAATTGTCTGGTGTCTCCAGTGCTCTTCCAAGTATACAATTATCTTTCGTAATTCTTAATCAAGTGTTAGCAATGATTAAATAACATTTCATGTGAAATTCTAGCAGACAGCTTCCCCTTTCATTCATTTACCCAGTTCATATTCTCCTATAGCCTGTTCACAATGACGAACGAATTGTGAGGGGAGTGTAGTGAGTGATGGAAGAAAACTGTGCCCATCAGCTCAGCACACAGAATGCTGAATGTGAGGGAAGGTGCAGGGGAACAAACTGCACTTACATCACACAGTGCTGTCCCCTGACTTCCGCTCACATGTCAATTATGCTCCAAGTGACGTTAATAATGCCAGGACTGGCAGTTGATGTCAGTATGGTGGGTAGTACACACTCAAAAAATTCAAAGTGGGTGAAATATCCACTTTGGACTTGAGGGAATGTGTATACACTGTCAGCAGCCATGCTAATTATTTACAATGACATAATTACGTCTTACCAGGAGTTCTTTCCTCGTTCTGGAGAACAGCTCTCCCAAATATTAACCCATCTACTCCAAGACACCAAATAGTTGTTGTATCTCATTCGTGACAGCAGCTCTCCCAAAGTGGGGCAGCAGCATCATGAACGTATGGTGCCTTACTAACCTAGCCTAGTTTACACGATGACACTAGCTTGCATACTTTGGCACCTAATCACTGCACATGCATGGCGCGCGTTTGCACAACTCGTTAGAGAAACTAAGCAGTTACTGCTTGTTCCAACTTTCGCGACACTACTTGCACGAGTTTTTAGGTTAGATGTGTCAGTATGGTGTAAACAAACTGAAATATGAATTGGGGAATGGAAGAAATTCTCCGCTTTTTGTTCATCTATGCTATACAAAAGTGTCTGTGGAATTTCAATCATGTTGCCTATAAAAACAAGCAGTGACATGTTGCTGCATTTGAGGCTATCCTACGCAATCTAAACATTGAAAGACTGACGATATCTGAGCTACCGGGGGAAATATATACAATTAAGAGTACATGTGCTAACGAACTATAAAAAATGCAGGCAAGCAAAACATCTGGCTGTGGAAGAGCCCACGTCTACAAGAGAAAATCCCATGGTTCGAGTTGGCTGATTCGTTTTTAAGGAAAACTGTGCATAGGAGAAAAGCATACACAAATCTGCTAAGTTGAATTCTTTACTCAATATTGCTTTGTTTAAAAAGTCGTATCAGTGCTTCACATTCACAATTTGTATGTAGTACCGGTACATATTATTAATCTCTCAAATTTTGCCAAGGTACAGCTTTATCTGTAAGAAGTAGTTCGAACACCATTCCCTTCCTAATGCGGCCTCTTTCGAATAATTATTGCTGCCGGCTTGCAGCTTTGCGTCTATGAGCCCCCCATCATTTACTCCTCTCCATGTCCTTGGCTGGTAAACTCCACTATCCACATTCTCTTGACCAATAAATTAGGGCTGTACGTATTATTGAGGAACTGTTTTACTCTGCCCATTATGGACAGCACATGTAGGCCTGACATGTAGTCCACTATTTATGGGCGAAGTGGTACAGATACGTAAAATTTTGACACCAGAACTCTGAACGGATTTTCCACAACATGGCGAGTTCTCGAAAGTCTGCCGTTGAATATTTTATTGTTTTAAATTCAGTGAGCCATGTAATGAAGAGGCTTCTTTAAATACAGTGTTTATGAGAATGCATTGTCACTTACTAAAACTGCATCTTTCGGCAGGGCGAGAGCTGTGGATTCTGTTGCCTGTTGTAGCGTGCAGCTTGCAAAAAATGCCACCATCATTTGCCCTTCCTGCTTCACCTATATCAACACAAGTGAAAAAGTACTTACTGGCTGCAACAGCAAAGAGAACAATGCTTAAGGTGTGTTTATAATTTTATAACGCAGAAACACTTTTTGGTGGACAGTTAATCACTACATGTTTCCCATCTATTGCACCAAAACAAAAGAAATTCAGTCGAATTTGAGAGCCCTTCATAAAAAAAGTCGTGTGACTAGGGCTTCCCATTGGGTAGACCGTTCGCCGGGTGCAAGTCTTTCGACTTGACGCCACTTCAGCGACTTGCGCGTCGATGGGGATGAAATGATGATGATGAGGGAAACACAACACCCAGTCCCTGAGCGGAGAAAATCTCCAACCCAGCCGGGAATCGAACCCAGGCCCTTAGGATTGACGTTTTGTCACACTAGCCACTCAGCTACCAGGGGTGGACAGCCCTTCATTGTATCCCTCCATTCATTTTCAGTCTCGGATACTTGTAAAAATAGTAATCAGTATTAATGATCCAAACACTGTAGTTCATTATAATGATGTGAAACAGCTGAGTGGTCAGCCTGATGGGTTTCCGTCCTTCGGGCCCGGGTTCGATTCCCGGCTGGGTTGGAGATTTTCTCTGTTCAGGGACTGGATATTGCGTTGTCTTCATCTTCATTCTCATCCTGGGTGCAGGTCGCCCAATGTGGCGTCGAATGCAATAATACCAGCACCTAGGCGGCCGGACCTGCCCCGCAAGGAGCCTCCCGGCCAATGACGCCAAACGCTCATTTCCGTTATAATGATACCAAATTACACTCAGATATGCTCCAAGTCATATTACAACAATCTCATTCTTTCCCTTACTGGATGATAATAAAGAAAATGAAGAAGATGAAAATCAGCATGCACTGGAGGACATACTAATAAATGAACCACAGTCTCTATCCCAATCAAGCATAAACAAAATCAATTACAGTATGAATGTTCAGTCTTGCAACAGCAGCTTGCAACCAGCATCGAAACACACTATTGTGAAGTAAGCTGTGCCAAAGACTCTTTCCAGCACCTCGAAAATGATGTCGATGTTCTAAGGTAAGTCACAACTCAGAGGAGGATGAAATTGCCCATTTTTGCAAGAGCATTATGAAGCAAATACGAAAATTGCCAGAATAATGTAACATAGAAGTGATAGGGCAAAAGTATGCCCTGATTACCTATAAGTGAAAACGTTTCTTGGCCAAAAGGCAAAAGAAAGAACAAGTCCACTCAGAACAGTTAGTTGCTGCAGAGGAAATACTAGGTGTGGAAGGAGAGCTGTCACAGTCAGAAGTCATCACCTCGTATTATGATGACATAGTGAATTAGGTTAAGTTAACTTGTAATGGTGTGTTCTTACTGCAAATGTATTTTTTAATCTCTAATAATAATAATACATAAATAATTAAACAGTGTTATCCTTTACTGTCATGCATTCTGCAAGTCCCATGTAGATTGCATCACAAACAACTGGAACGAATTTGACAATTGTAGGTCTAGGAACACGATGCAGGTACTTTAGTGAAAAATACGAATCCCCAGTTCCCTGGAAATACAATGTTATTTGTAATTTTAGCTCTGGCGACAGTGCGTCACATATTACAGTATCTTTTTCCCTTATTGCGTTGTTGAAATGAAATTGTGTGGCATTGATGGCCAGTAGGCCCAAACTGGGGAAGTTCGGGTACAAGTCTTGTTTCAGGTGATGCCATACTGGGCGACTTGCATGTCGGTGACAATGAGATGATGATGACACGGATAACACAACACCCAGTCCACGAGCAGAGAAAATCTCCAACCCGGCCAGGAATTGAACCCAGGCCTCCTGCATGGTAGGCGAACACGTTATCACTCAGCTAAGCTAGCAGATATTGCATTGTTAACTGTACTTAAAAGAAACGTGAACTCTTCTGGTGACATTCGAAGATGATTAAAATAATTTCTAGGATATTCCACGACAATTTCTTTCAGCAAGGTCACTGAGCAATCGAGCTGATTTTTTTCCATCCAATCACGAACCCAAATACGTTTCTCAATTTTCTTTACCTTTGTCTAATGCAACCATTTTACGCAAAGAGGCATTAACTCCGCCACAACTCGTACAGCCGCAAAACTTTCATTTTACACAAGAATGTCGGCACTTACAAACGACGATGGCGCCGTGTCTACAGAGTACAGACATACACTAAACCCTTTGGGTGCACTCGTTCCACGCAACTAGTAGCGTAAGACAGTGTCGTCATGTAAACTAAGCGTAACGCACTGATGTAGCTGCTGATGCGCATTCGGAAATGCTGAAGGCCAAACGGGAGAGCAGCTTACGCAATTGATGAGATAGCAGCTAATCATTGTGTGGTATAGTAGCCATTCTGATTGAGACAACAGCTCCACCAGCGTTCGCTGGGTGTACAAACACACGTATTTATGAAAATATGTGATCGAGATAACTAAACTAAGAAACGAGGAGAAATCGAGTGGAGAAGAGCTGTTTTTGTAGTTTTTCAATTTCACTGAAGTCAGATGCAGTAAGGTAAATTTTCCAACCAAACTTTGTTTAATTGTGCAGAACAGTGATTGTGCCAGTACGAACATGATTGCGTTTGCATAGAATTTTAATGAGGTTAAAGAATAACTTTATATCCCTGCAGGGGTGACTAAATTTTGTATCTTCATTTCACTGTAATATTTACACTCGTTACTAAAGAGGAAAAATTATCATAATAGAAAATACATTTATAATACTGACCGTTCTGCAGTAGTATGAAGTTCAGCAAGGCGGCACTCTCAGTTACGACACTTCTAGTGCTGCCATATTCCTTTATTACAAGTAAGTGATTATAAGCTATTGCTGAGTGCTAGAATGAGACTATTATCGTACAGATTAAGAAAGTTATACCTCTTTACAAAGCATTTATTTATTTTCTTAAAGACTTAGCCCGTTACTTTGTCTTGATGCTAACTAATCATGTACAGTCTTAGACATAAAAACTGACCGCCGGCCAGCCGCCACAGAGACTAAGTCCGAGTCGTTCACTTAAGGTGGCCAATAAAACTGACCGCCCCTGCACAATCTGGCAACACTGTAAGATACGGAAGTGTTAGGGGGAAGTGTTGTCTACTTCTGAGATGTTCCTGGAGTGTGTGAGCCCGTGGTCTAGTGGTAATCGTCGTGCCTAGCAGGTGCAAGTTGCTTTCGTTCGCCTTTCGAGACTCGCTGAAAGCCAGAGCCGGCCGTGGTGGCCGAGCGGTTCTAGGCGCTACAGTCTGGAACCGCGCGACCGCTACAGTCGCAGGTTCGAGTCGTGCCTCGGGCATGGATGTGTGTGATGTTCTTAGGCTAGTTAAGTTTATCTAGTTCTAAGTTCTAGGGGACTGATGACCTCCGAAGTTTAACTCCCATAGTGCTCAGAGCTGTTTGAACCATTTTTGAACTTAATGCTTTATTAAGATAGACCGCCGTCGTGATGTTTCTGTAGTAAGCTGAATTAAATTTGTATTAGTACAGTGAATACTTTAACTGCATTTTCCATTAGTTTACTAAACGCAACAGTAATCGTCAAAGAGAAATTAATCAGCAGCAGAATTTTCTTTCACGATATCTAAAACAATCTGACAATGCTAATGTTGTTTACAAGTTCTACGCCCGTAGAAACCCACTGGTACTAACGATGTCATTAAACCAGTGTAGTTTTAAGAATATTTTCGTCTAGAAATGAATTGCTTTGACGGTTGATCGATCAAGAGAGGGAAAGGTAAAATTTTACGAATATATGACGAGAGGGACAAGTGCTTGAGAGAGGACTTCCCTATCAATACAAATGCCTGAGAGACGACTTTCCTATCAATCTCCTAGGTAGTTTTGTTTCTCAAATCAACAGAGTGCGTTATCATCCAGTAGCACAGGTGATGTAGTTTTGTTGCTCAATTTTCTTACACTGCGACCGAAAGGTGTCTCAGTTGTTGGCAACAAATTCCAGCTGTGTTGCACACACCCCTTGGAGCAGAATTCGTAGCCCAAAACACATTTTGGAGCTATCAGATGTAAAATATTATGTTCACACTACTCTTTGCTCGAGTTTATGTCTTTTGGTGGGGGTCAGGCTTTCATTTCTTCGTAGGAAGTTAACGATAAAGGCATCATAACACGTCACCAATAACAGTACTGAATACGAATGCTCAATGAGTGGCCTGATGACGTTCAATAATATTCACTCCATGATTTTTGTTGTTTCGAATTAGAGCATGCAGTACTCCTACGCCAGACTTTTGAACTTTGCCTGTTGAATGCAAATGTCGCATGATGGTAAAATGGTAATCTATCACATATATCAGTAGTCGAGACTTCCTTAATGTGGAAAATCATTCATGCCAGAACGAGCTTTGTTGAAACAAGAATATCTTTTCCTGGCGTATTTTTCCCAAAAGCACTCGCCCCACACACAGTTCAAATCTTTCTAGTTGCCTCCTCCGCATTCACCCCTCTGTTATACCAAAAGTAAACGTTGTGTTGCAGATGTTACACCTTTTTTCCACTTGCGACTCAATTTTACAATGCTTAACCGTAGTTCATGATTTTCAAGTATGCAAAATGCTATGCTTAACTGCAAGATGATAACTAGAACTTCAAATACGAAAATGACAGTTAACACATACACTGACAGCGTCGCGCCGCGTTCACATGGGCAGCGCCGGATTTCAGGCTGCGGGTGGCGTCTGGCCGGTGGCCGGTAGCCGCTGCAGCGCGACGAAACGCTCGAGCGTAAGCTGTTATGATCGCGACGCAGCCACGAGCTGTCCTGCGGAATTGTTTCTGGAATACTTGTTATTGCTGGTGGGTATAATGTCAAGCGAATTATCTTCGATGTTCAATCAGACTCATAACTTTAGACGAGGGCCGAAATGTAGTAAAAAAAAATACAGGTGGACGGGAACAGGCGACTATTAGTTCAGAAGGCACGACGATTACCACTAGACCACAGGCTCACACACTCCGGGAGCATCTCGGAAGTAGACAACACTTCCTCCTAACACTTCCGCATCTTACAGTGTTGCCAGATTGTGTAGATGGCAGTTGTCAGGGGCGGTCAGTTTTATTGGCCACCTTAAGTGAACGACTCGGACTTAGTCTCTGTGGCGGCTGGCCCGCGGTCAGTTTATATGTCTAAGACTGTACATACGATACAAGACGTATATAGTTCAGCAGTTGAGAACACAATGAGAGTAGCTCTGTGGCAGCCGTTACAAGAGCCGTGAACGGAAGCACAGTAATTGCAGACGACACAGGCATTTTAGGCCAAAGCTTGGCAAGGATGCGGCGTCCACCGGCGCGCAGGACACAAAGAGAGACAGCAGTACGAGTTGGCAGCCGATACCTTACGGACATCTACGCCGTTCTTTGATGTCGCCAGCCGCTGTCGGCGTGAGTCGAGCACAACGTGCGCTCCCCACCGTCGCGTACGCAAACCGGACAGCTGCCACTCATTGGCTACATTCTCGCGTCCATGAATTAAACGGCAGCCGCGAGACAGGCGTCCATTCGCACGCTCCGTCGGTCGTGCCTCCATTGTCAAAAAATGTTCAAATGTGTGTGAAATCTTATGGGACTTAACTGCTAAGGTCAGCAGTCCCTAAGCTAACACACTACTTAATCTAAATTATTCTAAGGACAAACATACACACACCCATGCCCGAGGGAGCATTCGAACCTCCGCCGGGACAACTCCATTGTCACTGCGTGGCCACGAGACTGCGTCGCGCGCTCGATCACTGAAGAGTGGAACCCTCCAGGATCAGTGGTCGAGCCGTACACCGCGGTCCCGCGATGGCCCTCGCCTACATTTCGAGCGTGATTATTACAAGTTTTTCGATCTATATATGTGGGGGTTAAAGCCAAAGTGGTGTAAATCATGTTTCATGCATTTTGAGAAACAGAAGGTTTTGTGAGAAGCATTATAATAAATTCCACAAGAAATCCATACCACTTTTTTTTGGATTTTACATCACAGGAGGTGTCATTGTTTCAATGTGTTCATAATTGAAAACGGTTTAATACAAAATTATGTGTCTTTTAAGGGCCAAATGACTTACACCATTTTGCCATTAACCAATCTTGTATTTGCAGTAAATTTAAGTAAAACCAAAAGGTATTTTTAATGACAAACGATATATTTCAGAAATAACTAAGAGCAGTACAACGAAATATCCTTTCTTAGCTATGACAATGTTCAGTCACGTTCAGTATCAACAACATCCAGCGGGCCTGCATCATCTACTGTTGCTTCAGCTGTTGTAAGTCCCTGGAAGTAAGCATGGTTAATGGGTGGAATGTATGGTAGAAGATCTAGCATGTCCCTTTTCTTTTCGATGGTAACAGGTCTTGGTCCATGGCATAGGTTTTCCATAGCAATACGTCCAAGTGAAACTGGCCTTCCTGGTTTGGCTGGCTTTAGACATAGAGCGGAGAATGGAAAATCCTCATTAAGAGTCTCCTTGTAATAGAGCATAAAAGGTTCGTTCTTCAGTAAACGAATCCACTGCATATTAAGCCACGGCACTGGTTTTTTAGCGACATTTTGTTTTCTCCTTGTAATAGCTTGTTCAAGATTCTTCGTAGACTTGAAGTCTTCACGCGACATTTGCGTAACAATAAAAGCTTTCTTCTTGATTTTGCGATTATGAAGCACCAATCGGCAGGGACATAAACTGTTTTACCTCTTGCATAGCATTCTTTAGATCCAAAATCTGAATCATTAGGGAGATAGGAGTGGCCACTAACCATAAATTTATGGTCCATAATGTCGATGTTAACACTGGTGTGAAGCAATTTGATGAAACACAATGCAAATTTCAAATTCCTATTTTGCCCCGTACAAGTGTCACTATACATGACAACATCTTTTGAAGCTGAAGCTCTTGTAGTAATATGTTTTGCAACACATGAACCTATTTCTTGTGACCCACGTGAAGCCATTGTCTCATCCCATGTGTACATAAAGCCAATATCAGTTGACAGCTCATGACAGCCAAGATTGTATAAGTACATGTTTCTTTTATAATAGGCCACAGAAGTGGTCAGTTGGGGGAATGGTAGAGCTTACTGCAAGTCAAAAGTGAAGGCATAATACAATTTATCTTTCTATGACTTTTCTTTATCTAATTTCATGGATGTTCTAGAAGCCTCCGCCTTTCGAAGATGAAGTTCGTGTTCTACTTCCACGTTCTTTCTTTCTATTGCATCTTCTAAAGTGGACATCTGTATTTTGTACTTGTCACACTTCCCACAGGTATCCTTACATGGAGCATGAAAGTGCAAGTTGAAGTCATGGCTGAAACATCTGCGATAAATGGGCTCTTTAACAGGTAAGATTTTTTTCTCTTTGCAGTATTCTCTGTATAAGTTATACATAAGACGTACATTAAGGTCAGGGGATGAATATTTTCTGTTTGGATTTTGAGCTCTTGTGTAATAAGACTGGTATGAGGGGAATGATGAAATATGCTTCCGGACAATATCCATTCTTTCATCAGAGATTTTGTTCACGGGTATCCCACTTCCTCATTTGTCCGATCCTGGTTGCTCTCCAATTTTCAACTTTTGTGCAGCTCTGGTCATCCGCCCATCTGATATCTGGAATGTTTGAAGGAAATATTTTTTGCACACTTTAACACTAGTTCCATCAACTTGAATATAAAATTGATTGCTGGTTGACTTTGGCAATCTTGACCCATGTCTAGGACGCCTGTGTCGAGGACTTTATTTGCTTAATTAACCCACATAGAAAAGCATTCTGACAGGAAAAAGACCCTAAATTCCAAAATGTTTCGAATGAACTTCTGCGTGCCACTTCAGATATCTTATCTATACATTTTAATCTGCAGTTACAATTTATGTTTGAGAACGTCTTTCTCCCTTCCTTAGTTTCATATGCCTGACCCAAATTTCTTTTTTTCTTTCTTTCCTGCTTCAATCTCTCCCTTTTTTTGCCTCTTTCTACTTCGATTTGGTAATTCATGTTGTGTTATTTCCACTTTTTCCTCTGCAACCAAACAAACATGCATAATTATTTTCCAAATGTTATGCTACGACGTTTTGAGGTTGTGTATCAAGACTGTTATTATTTTTACGAATTGTTTTGCAGAAATTATGCTACATCGTTTAGCTCGCGCACCACGTTTGCTATTATTTTCAGTGAAATTACGTTTATAGGCCAGTCATTGTTAAACTTCAAAGACATGATAATGTGTTACTAACGTAATTGGCCAAATGATAGACTACGTGAGTTAAACTTACCTGAAGAACCAAACATTTCATTCTCTGAAGGATCATAATCATCACTAGATCCTGCATTTTGCAATATACTGGGTTCACTTCTTGTGTCTTCATCAAATTGAGGATCCATCTTCACCAAAACACGTAAACTACACAGTACGAAAGCACACCTTAGAAGCGCTTAGAGGAATAATGGCGTAAGTCAGACTTGCACCGCAATGCCTGTAAACAAAGCGGCCGTTTTATTCACAAGTGAAACTGCTAACGCCATCTATGGGGGTAAGAACAAAACTGTCAGTTACACCATTCTTCCATTTAACAGATCTATATTTCAAAATTGTATTGCAGCACTTAAGTAAATAATTTTAAAAACGTGACTTACACCACTTCGGCTTTAACCCCGTCATATATTGCTGTTAATAAATGAGTTATTGTGAGGCCACATTATTCAATTACCGTTACCTGTGCCTACAGCTTGGACTTTGTGTATGGGTGTGACAGTAAGTCGGCTCACAGAACGACAGTTTTGAAAGTGGCAAAAACCGCTCGTTGCCACTTCAGTGGTGACTCCGGCGTGTTTATCGGTACACAAAAACACCCGCTGGCGTACTCGATTGGCGTGAGTTGAGTGGACTCAATTTCGAACATGTCTGTGCTAGCCCGTTGTCTGGCGCAGACAACATCTGGGCTTCATATATTCATTCTTTTTGTATGTATTTTCCTTGTATGTGTCTCGGTACTTTTAGTGTGTCCCCTTTTGCGTGAGAACTTATTACAATAAGATAATGGCGACTATGACCAATCTCCAAAGGCAACTAGAGGAGCTGTTAGCATGTAATCAGTTCCTGGAAAGCGAGCTGCAGGCACGGCCCACAGGCACAGTCTCTGCCCACCCATAGCCAGCCTACGAAAATTCTTGAGAGCAAAACAGCTCCACTTTGCTGCCCTCCACTGCAGCTGAAGCAGCAATGAGTGCAGAATGTATGTTGGGTAGGCTACCCACCTTTTGGCTCTGTGACCTGTTCATGTGGTTTAGTGTACTGGAGGCAGTTTTCCTAAGTAGTATTATCACATGCAACCTCACGAAATTTGGACATGTCGTGAGCCAGCTGGACGAGAATTACACAGCTGAAGTACAGGACATAATAACCACCCCACCGATGTAGTCCTCTTACAAGTGGCTAAGGAAGTGTTTATACTCCGAATTTCGTCGCCTGAGGAGCAGAGAGTACAGCAACTGCAGCCCTAAGAAGAACGTGGCGACCAGAGGCCTTCACAGTTCCTGTGCCACCTGAGGAGCCTTGCGCAATCAGACATGGTTCTGGACTCAGTGTTGTATGCTATCCGGGTGTGCAGCCTTCCCAGTCAGGTGCAATCAGTCATAGTCACGCAGACCAATATGCAACTGGACGCCGTAGCAGACCTAGCGGAAAGGGTGCACGATGCACTGGCTATGACACGAAGCACAACATTTACAGCTGTCTATGACCCCTTACCCCCACCAGCCACCTTCACTCGATGACTACACATGCCCTCCGGAGCCCTGTCAATGGACACCAACCTGCAGATCATCAGGCAGAACTTAGCCATGCAGATGGCATCACTCAACACACAGATCGACCAGTTAGCATGCTCATGGCAAGAGCACAGCAGGCATCACAGCGACAGCAGACCAGGTGATGGGCGGCGTGGCTCATGGATCTGGCAATGCAACAGTAGCCACTCTCACGATACCCTGCTGACGTTGGAGCTGGCTCCAAGCAGCGTCTGCTGGTATCACTTCCTTTTCAGCAATAAAGCGACCAAGTGCTGTGCACCTTGCTTGCATCCAAATGCCAGCTGCGACTGAGCCTAGGTGCACCCGGCTACAGTACTAAACTGAAGTATCTGTTTGTGGCAGAAGAGGGTGGGGCTGTGAAGTATTTCGTTGACACTGGGTCAGATTTATCAATTTTTCCTAAGACCATGCTAAGAGATTTCAGGAAGACGAAAATATTGTGTCTCCTGGCAGCAAAAAATTTCGCCATAAAAGGTTGGGCATTCAACATCGGAATGTGGATTTTGGATTGTGCACACATTCCTGTGGAGGCTCACGATCACCAGTCCCAGTGAGCTGATCCTGGGTGCAGATATCCTTGTACTCTACAAGTTGCTTTTGCATCTCATAGACACCCAGTTGATCGACTCTATGACGAGTCTGAAGATAGCAGAACAGTGATGACAAAATGCCTTCTTCAACCTTAAAGCTGTGGGCTGCTGTGGACTGTTCACAGACATTCAAAACAAACTTCTAGAGCTAACTCACCTGCTTGGGGCGCCAAGGGACGTCAAGCATTCAACGCTCCACCACGTTATTACCACCTTCAGGCCTCCCTTCTTGTGCTGCTCACATTGCCTTGCACCTGACTGACTCGTGGTAGCAAAGGCCACGTTTGAGGCAATATTGCAACAAGGTGTCATCCAACCATCTAGCAGCCCATGGTCTCCTACCTTACATTTGGCGTCTAAAAAGAACAATTTGTGGCTCCCATGTGGGGACTACCATGCACTAAATTCAAGGACAGTGCCAGTGAGATACCCAGTGCCACATTTGCTGGACTTTAACCATGCCTTGGCAGGAGCGACGATATTTTACAAAACAGTCTGCTCGAAGGCGTACGCACACACCCTTGGCACCTGAGGACATAGAAAAAACCACGATTACCATCTCCTTCAGGCTCTTCAAGAGCGTGTTTATGGCGTTCACAGTTTTAGTAATGCTGCCCAGACGTGGCAGCGCGTCCTGGATGGTATCTTGCGCGGTTTACCATGCTCCTTTGCATACCATAACGACATTCTCACGTTCTTGAAGACACCCAAGCTCCACTGCAGTCACCCAACAACCATTTTCTGATGCTTCAGAGAGGTCAGCAATATGATCAACCTGTTGAAATGTGTATTCAGGGTCAGTGAGATCGAATTCTCAGACACCTAATCACCCCTACTGGATCCACACCTCTGCTAGACAAAGTACAGGTGATGAACATGCCATGGCCAAAAACTTACAAAGACCTGCATCGTTATCTTGGGATGGTAAACGTCTGCTGGCACCACCAGCATAATGCTGCCACCCTACTTTCTTTTGAACCCCTGACTGCAGCGCAACAAGGTCCCATTGTGAAAGGAAGTGCTCCTGTCACCTGGATTGACGAAATGGAGCACAGCTTTACCGAATCCAAATGGCAACTCGCTGTAGCGGTGCTGTTCGCCCATCCAATACAAGATGCGGAGTTGGTTGTCGTTGGGGACGCCAGCTGGATTATTATTGGTGCAGCACTTCAACAACATGTTGACAGCAGCTGGCAGCCACTCGGCTTCTTCTCACGGAAGTTATTGGCATCACAACTCTCTTAAGAGTGCGTACGACCCTGAGGTGATGGTTGTATATCAGGCAATGAAACACTTCTGCTCGTCAGTAGAAGCCCACCACTTCATTATCTTCAGCGACCATAAACTGGTAACGCAAACTTACTGGATCAACAACACCAACTGTTCACCACGCCAAATACAGCAGTTCACAACAGACATCCGCCACATCTGTAGGGTGGACAGTGTCGTCATAGACTGCTTGTCCAGCAGGTGCAGTGTCATCTCTACCCTGTTAAACTGTGAAGACGTCGCACAAGAAACCTCCTCTTAATTATAAACTACGCCTTGACATGAAGTACTTTATAATTGTAAGTCTCGAGAATTATAACTATAAAAAGATTCTCTGATAATGGGGCAGGAGAGTGATGAAGAACTGGACAGCTTCCAATCTGATGCCTCCAGTGGCCTATGTCTAGAACTGATGCCCATTCCTCTTGAAAGATTTGGCATGTCGTTATGACAGGCACACATTGTCCACTCCTCCAGGAGAAATTCTGGCACAGCATGTCCATGGGTTATCACATTCTGGTGCAAACACTATGGTGTCGCTCGTGGCCATACATTTCGTCTGGCCCAGACTCCAAAAAGACTGCTGTCAGTGGCAAATGCCTGCATGGCATATCAGCATGCCATAGTTGGGAGACACACCCATGTGCCCATCGGTGCCTTCCCTGACATGACACACTGCTACACACACATCCAAGTGGACATCGTAGGCCCATTTCCTCCATCCCAAGGCAAGCACTACCTTCTCACAATCGTGGACCGCTTCATCCATTGGCAGGAGGTGTTGCCAATTGTGGACATTAGCGCTGAGATGTTCACTGCTGCCTTTTTTGACACCTGTGTCATGCACTTCAGCTGCTCCAGCCATGTAACTACAGACCATGGCACCACTTACACTGTGTGCTGATCAAACGTGTCACCTGACTGTGTAGCGCAGGGCTACACTGGATGAGAAGTTAGCACATGGCATGCTGCCATCTGGCAAGTAATGGAATGGTCGAGCATCTCCATCAGACACCGAAGGCATCCCTGAACTGCCATGGCACTGCCTGGTTGGAGGCACTCCCACTCATACTCCTTCACCTGCAAATGACCCTGAAAGAAGAGACTAGTGTCTCACCTGCAGACCTCATCCATAGCCAGTTGCTCTCCGTCCCCAGGGAATTATTGGAGGAAGTACCACTGTCACATGGCATCTCAGCCCCACCACTAGCTGAAGACATGTACAGTCACATGGCCAGCCTCTGACCAGACCCACTGATACAGCAAGGCACTGGCAAAGCCATTGTCCATGCAGCCCTACAGCACTGCACACATGTCGTGCTGCACATAGATGCAGTACAGCCACTACTTCTGCCACCAGCCTCGGGACTGCACCACATGATAACCCACAGGGGGAAGACATTGCAGATCAAGTATAACGGTAGGCTGACTGAAAGTCTCGATCGACAGAGTCAAACTGGCTTACATCTTGACAGAGCTGACCACCACACATTTCTTCGACCTGGCGGAGGACTTGGCAACAGATGATGCTCCATACACAACTGAGCAGGCAGAACCCACCCCTGTAGCTGCCAGTGACTCACTCAAGCCACCTGCTGACACCAAACAGCCACATGGGCCCCAGCCTACCCTCACCCCACCGAGACAGCCGCCCAGAGCACACCCTACACTGACCCACCGGCCAGCCCCACCACAGAGGCGAGCAGACTACGTTTCGCGCGCTGGCCGCCGTTTCTGCTTGAAATATCCATGCTGCATCATAATGACATCACACTGCAGGCAGCAGCCTGCGCAACCCCTACTCCCCACTCTACACGAGCTGCACCTGACGTCACACACCACTGCCATCGCACTTGTGTTGATGCCACCACAGGCATGCGAGGCTCAAACATACTCTAGCTACAGACGGAACATTTTCGCTTCTCACCCCTGTTGAGCTCCGCTCCCCAAGGGTGGGCCTATGTGTCAGCTACTACCACAGCCATGGCTGGCAGCAATGCAATTGCAAATGACACAGCCAATGGGCTGACATTCGCCCACATGTCCCAAACATAAGTACCATTAGTGCAAACCTTGGGAATGATGCAGCACCCACAAGTGCACAGGACACAAAGAGAGACAGCTGTGTGAGCTAGCAGTGTAGTGGGACGAAATTAAGCGTCACCCATCCACCAAAGTCAGCCCAGTTTGCAGGTGACTATAAGTTTAATTTAGTTTTGTTTATGTGTTTTCTTATTATTTGTAATAGATGTGAATTATCTAAAAGTTTTGTATTTTTTTTATGTGTTTCATGTACGGAGAGGTCGGCGCAACGAACGGGGACAGCATCTTCGTTGCCGCGACCAGAGAGGAAATTGCTGGCCGCTATACGTCGCGGGTCGACAGCCGAGGAGCAACAGAAGATCCTGGAACCGAGTTGTTGCGTCGTGTTTCTAAAAATTAAAAATGAAGTTTTATACTCTTTTTCTACAACAATGACGTCATATAGAGCTTAATCTTATTGAAATGTCAGTCACTAACTCTCAACGCTCAAGTTCACATCTGTATGTGTAGGAAGCTAATAAAATAGTGTATGCTGCTAAAGTTGAAACACGTGTCTTGAAGATTTATTTATGAAGAATTATGTGAACGGATTAATAATATATTTGACAAGATTCGTGATTCTTACGGCGTTCACCGAAACTTTGAATCTAAAAAGTTTATTTAATGTGTGATTCTGATATCGATTAGATCAAGATAACGTGTGTCAATATAATTTCTGAGGAGAAACAAACGAAATTTAAATTCGAAAAAGTTACAAAAACCAATTGGCCAAAGTGATGTAATTCTTTGCACACGACTCAACTGATGTTTTACAGTTTCGTTCAAGAACCATTCTATGACAATTTAAAAGAATATGAATCATTTTTGAAGTGGGTTGTAACTGACGTAGGTGACGAAGTCTGCACATGCTCATACATATATCAAACGAAAAACTAATACGTCGTTACACTACACCGTGGCGACCTTAGAAACAGGACCGGTGTGCAACTAAGGCACACAGGTACGAAACAAAGCATCCAGAGTCCTTCGGAAGTCAACGCGAGTTTTCGTGGAGCCTTCACCAGCCAGCGGCGACTTCGCGGGTGTGGGCATCTGACGGAGCGCAGCCAAGCAGTACGGTCACGCAGTTGTTCCACGAGAAGGCGCGTCTGTTGGGCAGCAGCTGAACGCTGCAAAACCCGACAACCTTTTTTCTCACTAAACTAATAGGCCCAGTACGTCAGCTGCGAGGTGTTCCTCCGGCTGGTATTAGAGGTGTTGCTGAGGGCTTCGCCTGTCTACGGCGGTGCCGGGCGTGGTGGCAGCCGGTGACGTTCCGGTTTCGACTCAGCGTCCTGACCGGTTGCGGAAGCGGGGTCGCAGCATCTCAGCGGCTGCATCGACGGCTGTTACATATGCAGCCCATAGCAGCACTCTGATCATCGAGAACTACAAATTACAATATTAAGTGTCCGGTGAGTTTGTTTCAAGTTGGAAGTGGAGTGTTGTATATAGGGAGTGTGCTTTCATAGGATTGTTGATTCCAAGTCTGCGTGTGTAAATAGTTAATATCTTACAATAATGTCGGGAAGTGAAATGTCAGACGAAGAGCAATCTATGTCCGATAGGAGCATGAGATCCCTTTTTAGGGCGATCGCTAAATTAAAACAATCTGACAGGGATTTTCTAGCTGAATTAAAACAGTCTAACGAAGAATCTGCTGCTAGATTAAAAGAGGAACTAAAACAGGAATTAAAACAGTCTAACGAAGAATCTATGGCTAGATTAAAACAGTCTAACGAAGAATCTATGGCTAGATTAAAACAGTCTAACGAAGAATCTATGGCTAGATTAAAACAGTCTAACGAGGAATCTACTGCTAGATTGAAAGAGGAACTAAAACAGGAGTTAAAACAGTCTAACGAGGAATCTACTGCTAGACTTAAAGGGGAGCTAACAAAAACTACAGACAGGTTGCAGGAATATCTTAATGAAACCAGTCGGGGAATAAGTGATAAAATAGAGTCTTCTAAAGTTGAAATGCAGGAAAAATTAGTAGGACTTAGTAATAAGATTGCTGATAATTGTAAAAGGTTAGAAGAACATATCCAGGAATCGCGCGAGGAAAAAGCTCGCATGCGAAACGATATTACTGACTTAACCGAGAGACTAGATAGTGTCAATATCTTAGTTGTAAATGAAATACAGAAAAATAACAATATGTTACGAGATGAATTTTCTATGCAAACGGAAACTGTTCGTAGAGAATTATTGGAATCTATTAAAGAGGTCTCTACCAAACCTGTAGAGATTTCTTCAATAGATAATGTAGAATTAGAGACATTAACTCATCAAGTAGAAAAGGACCATACCGAAATCGAAAACATGAAATTTTTAATTACTGAAATATGCAGTAACCTTGAGACTGCCAAAGATAATAATATTGAAGAAGGTACAGAGCGTTCACATCGTGAACACAGTGAAGAATCGATATTAGCTAATCGCGTATCCAATACAGAAATGCGGATACAGGAAATTACTAAACGGTTATCGGAATTAGATAATAACGAGGACATTTCAGGTAGCAGAGGTAATAATATAATCAGAGACAACAGTCGCATCGAATTTGCTAGCTCGGACGACAACAATATGAATAAAGCAATCACGGCAAGCCAATCCAATGCAACTCCGTCTCTGCAATCTAAACAAAATCCGACTATTTCTCTCGCAGAATGTCTGGATGACATAACGACAAATTCAAATGTAGCAAGTCGATTTCCTGTATTCAAACCAGGAGGCGAACTTCACCCTATAATCTTTATAAAAGCTTTTGAAACATCATTATCTCCTAAATGGAGTAATGAAAAACGCATTCAATTTGTAATAGGACATTTAGAAGCAGAAGCTGCGGAATGGGCAGTACTGCATAGAACTGAATTCAGGGACTGGGATGATTTTGTTAAGCAGTTTAAACAAAATTATTGGTCAAGAGGAAAACAACACTTAACTTTAGAGTTGTTAGACCCTCCTCCTTATTCTAAACGGTGGAGAGGTTATAGAAATTATTTCAAATGGAATTTAAACCGTGCTCAGTTAATTGAAGAACCAATTATTGAAAGTCATCTAATACGAGTCCTAAGTAGTAGGTTACCGTATTACATAAAGGAAAGAAAAATGTTATTCTACGAATTATACAAAACCTTAATAATGGGGACGAAACAGTTAACACCCGGGGTGTGTGGTTATATTTTAACGACTTGTTGTATTGGAAAGCACAGAGGGAACACCAGAGATGGAAAATCTGCATTCCGAAAACTGTTGTGGACGAGTTAATTACTTATATTCATGAAAGTTACGGGCATTTTGGAATTCATAAATGTATTAAACATCTAATGAAGTATTATTATTTCCAAAATATGTCCCGTATTGTGAGAAGTATTATTAGGGCTTGTGAAACCTGTCAAAAGGTTAAAGTTAATAACAAATCTAAGCATTATAAATTATATGCTGTAATTCCTCGAGGTTTGTGGGACCTACTGTCATTAGATTTTTTCGGCCCTCTGCCTCGTAGTTCAGGAGGATTAACTTATGTGTTTGTTGTAATGGAATGTTGGTCCAAACATGTGAAGCTATATACTTTGAAACGAGCGAATACAGCAAGCGTTATACGCTGCCTCACCCGAAATTACTTTGTTAACTGGGGCATTCCTAAACGACTTATGTCTGATAACGGTAGTGCCTTTATTAGTCAAAGATTTCAAGATATGATAAAACAATATGGAATCAAACATATCTTAATTTCGAAATATCACCCTCAGAGTAATTTAGTAGAAAGAGTCATGAGAGAATTAGGACGATTATGTAGAACTTATGGTGCACATAAACATACTCGGTGGGCCAAACTAATGCCTGAATTCGAAAAGATATTAAATGAATTGCCTCACCTAACGACGGGATTATCACCTATAGAAATTTTAGGCAAACTAATTATAGGTGAGCCTTTACTAGCTGCTCTACCTTGGCCACTGGTAAATGAGATCCAACAATGCATTCCAGACGAAAAAGTTTGCGAACAGATTGTAAAAAATGCCGAATGGAGAATTAAAAGTTATAATCAACAGGCTATAGAACCCTCATTTCAGGTAGGAGATCTTGTGTTAGTACAATCTCATCCTAAAAGTTCTAAGATCGGTAAGGAATGTAGAAAATTCTTCTTTATCTTTGAAGGTCCATATGTTGTACATAAGATTGTACATCCCAAAGCATTACTTCTTATGGAACCTTCATCAGGTGTAATTAAAGGATTATATAGTGTTGATCAAATGAAACCCTTCATTCCTAAATAAGTTAATAATTAGTATATGTTACACACGGAAGAGCATTCATAGTCTATTCATGTGAAGTTTTCGTGATAGTTACGTATTATCTTAAAGAATGGAACAGAAAGCTTAAACAAGTGTTCTACAATAATCTACTGGTACTTCAAAAAGAGAAAGATAACCAAAAGGGGGATTTATATGGAAGAAATTTTGCTCTTAGGTCAAAAGGAACTTTGCATATTTTAAATTTACTCGGATAGTAGGAACCAAAGGGGATGGTTAATAGTTTAGGGACCATGGGCGTCCAGAGCTATATGGCTCACGAGAACATAGCAGAGTGCCTTTAATAGAGGTTTTTAATAGTGTTAATATAGAACACACCAAACGGGGCACTCTCGCTTGTTTCTCCTAAATAAATTGCCATTACCCAACAAGGTGTCCGAAGGCAAAGAAAGCCGTGCCGAGATTCTAAAGAAAGTTTTGCTTGATTTCTTCTTGACCTCAGGTATAAATAAGGCATTAGGGAAAAGAATGACGTAAAGTAAATAGTACTATTAGTTATTGTGAGAAACTTAGTAGTAATATACATTTTTGGAAAGAATAACTCAAGTAAATAAATGAAACTGAAACTAATCTATCACAATTTGAACGCTCTGTCCTAATGTAACAACGTTAAAGAACGTACTAAATTAGTATTTATTAGCAACTATTAACTGAAGAGGAGCAATCTCCCTATATTCGGTTACGAATTACCATAATAGCACAATTAAGAGTAAATGACAAATAGTCACAACAATATCGTATTAAAGGGATTAAATCTATCTAAGAGCAAGGACTCTAGGTTACGTAAAATGTGAGGAAAATGTATTAACAGTTAAATATTGTATATTGAAAAGTTTTAATTTCGGTTAAAGCCTGACAAACTGAGCTTGTGGGTGGGGTATGTAGTGGGACGAAATTAAGCGTCACCCATCCACCAAAGTCAGCCCAGTTTGCAGGTGACTATAAGTTTAATTTAGTTTTGTTTATGTGTTTTCTTATTATTTGTAATAGATGTGAATTATTTAAAAGTTTTGTATTTTTTTTATGTGTTTCATGTACGGAGAGGTCGGCGCAACGAACGGGGACAGCATCTTCGTTGCCGCGACCAGAGAGGAAATTGCTGGCCGCTATACGTCGCGGGTCGACAGCCGAGGAGCAACAGAAGATCCTGGAACCGAGTTGTTGCGTCGTGTTTCTAAAAATTAAAAATGAAGTTTTATACTCTTTTTGTACAACAATGACGTCATATAGAGCTTAATCTTATTGAAATGTCAGTCACTAACTCTCAACGCTCAAGTTCACATTTGTATGTGTAGGAAGCTAATAAAATAATGTATGCTGCTAAAGTTGAAACACGTGTCTTGAAGATTTATTTATGAAGAATTATGTGAACGGATTAATAATATATTTGACAAGATTCGTGATTCTTACGGCGTTCACCGAAACTTTGAATCTAAAAAGTTTATTTAATGTGTGATTCTGATATCGATTAGATCAAGATAACGTGTGTCAATATAATTTCTGAGGAGAAACAAACGAAATTTAAATTCGAAAAAGTTACAAAAACCAATTGGCCAAAGTGATGTAATTCTTTGCACATGACTCAACTGATGTTTTACAGTTTCGTTCAAGAACCATTCTATGACAATTTAAAAGAATATGAATCATTTTTGAAGTGGGTTGTAACTGACGTAGGTGACGAAGTCTGCACATGGTCATACATATATCAAACGAAAAACTAATACGTCGTTACACTACAGCAGCCAATACCTCACAGACATCTACACCATTCTTCGAGCCCTGAGCTGCGGTCTACGTGGGTCGAGCGCAATGTGCACTACCTACTTTCACGTACGCAAAACGCACAGCCACCACCCGTACACTATATCTCTCAGACCTGTGAATGAAATGGCATCTATGAGACGGGCAACCATTTGCACACTTGGCCGGTCAAGCATCCATTGTTCCTCTGTGGTCAAAAGACTGCACTGCACATTCGATCACTGAGGAATGTGTACCCTCTAAGATCACTGATCAAGCCATTCACCATGGTCATGCAATGGCCCTCACGGGTATTTTGAGTGTGGTTATTACGAGTTTTTTGCTGTATACGCTTTGTTGTTAATAAATGACTTGTTGCGTAACCATGTGTATTCAGATACTGTCACCTGTACCTTACCATCACCTGTACCTACAGTTTGGACTTAGTGCATGGACGTCGGTTCACAGTATGACACTTCTTACAACGCTTCAGTTTCACCCAGAGACAATTGTTGAAGCTTGTAGGCAATTGTTGGGCGAAGTGATATCATATAGGAATATTAAATGACTTTTAATTCCTGTAACTTACGTGTAAGTTGACATGACAGTATGCAACTGTGTTTCCACAAATAAGTTGACTTACATGAGTGGTGGAGGGGGCATGTCCATATAAAAAACTCATGCCTGTGGAAACTGGCATCATCCATGGCTTCAACGCAACAAAAATAATAAAGGAATTTGTCAAACTTCTACTGAAGTGTGTGAGCAAAGGCTAATAGTCAGTTTCGGCAGCCAGGCCATATCATCGAAAAAACCTTGGGCTGAAGCTGGATTTTCAAACTGGAAACGTGGATCCGAGCAAATAAGGACTCTCACTAAAAGTTCTTCTCGTATTAATTTCACCAAAGCTTCATAAAACACTGAAACTACTATCGTCTCTCAATCGATATCATCACTTCAGTTGACTGTTCTATTGATTAAGGAACTGATAGAATGATATCAGCCAAAGCATAAAGAGTCTACGATTATTTTCAAAAGTTTGACAGCTATTTTAATTTTAAAATGTTGATTGAATTTTTTTTTTCATCCAGTAGAAATTCTAAAGACAGAATTGCTGAAGTCTAATCTACACTATGTGATACAAAGTATCTGGACACCAGGCTGAAAATGACTTTCAAGTTCGTGGCGCCTTCCTTCGGTAATGCTCGAATTCAGTATGGTGTTGGCCCACCCTTAGCCTCGATGACAGCTTCCACTCTCGCAGGCATACCTTCAATCAGGTGCCAGAAGATTCCTTGGGAATGGCAGCCCATCCTTCACAGAGTGCTTCACTGAGGGCAGGTATCAATGTCGGTTGGTGAGGCCCGGCACCAAGACAGCGTTCCAAAACATCCCAAAGGTTTTCTATAGGATTCAGATCAGGACTCTGTGCAGGTCAGTCCATTATTGTCGTGTAACCACTCCGCCACAGGCCGTGCATTTTGAATAGGTGCTCGATCGTGTTGAAAGATGCAATCGCCATTCCCGAATTGCTCAACAGTCGGAAGCAAGAAGGTGCTTAAAACATCAGTGCAGGCCTGTGCTGTGATAGTGCCACGCAAAACAACAAGGGGCGCAACACCTCTTCGTGAAAAACACGACCACACCATAACATCACCGCCTCCGAATTTCACTGTTTGCACTACACACGCTGGCAGATGACGTTTACTGGGCAATCGCCATACCCACACCATGCCATCGGATCGCCACATTGTGTACCGTGATCCGTTACTCAACAGAACGTTTTTCCACTGTTCAATCGTCTAATGTTTACGCTTCTCACACCAAGCGAGACGTCGTTTCGCCTTTACCAGCGTGATGTGTGGCTTATGAGCAGCTGCTCGACCACCTCCCGCCTATCGTAGTACTTGCAGTGGATCCTGATGCAGTCTGAAATTCCTGTGTGATGGTCTAAATAGATGCCTGCCTATAACACATTACGACCCTCTTCAACGGCCGGCGGTCTCTGTCAGTCAACAGATGAGGTCGGCTTGTATGCTTTTGTGCCGTACGTGTCCCTTCACGTTTCCACTTCACTATCACATTGGATACAGTGGATCTAGCGATGCTTAGGAGTGTGAAATCTCGCTTACAGACCTATGACAACATTCGAAGTCCGTGAGTTCCGCTGATCGCCCCATTCTGCTCTCTCACGATGTCTAATGACTACTGAGGTCGCTGATATGGAATACCAGGTAGCAGGTGGCAGCACAATGCACCTAATATGAAAAAACATATGTTTTTTTGGGTGTCCGGATACTTTTGATCACATAGTGTACATATCATCAAATGATATGAACAAATAAAAGCAGTTACTGGTGTTTTAAGTGACTCTCGTGATTTTAAATTTGAGGAAATCTGGCTTACAAGCGTTCAATATGTTGCTGATATTGATCTTCACGAATCTAAACTTCTGCACCAACATAAAACTTCAAAACGTCTCAATGAAGGTAATGACGAAAACATCAAATTAAAAAGATGTCAAGAATTTTCCAGAAAATGATATATTGAGGTTTCTGACCAGTTGATTGTATCACTCAAAAGTCATTTTGACAATGACTCCATGAAGTTTTGCAAATCGTTCGAAACACTTATTTTTATGTTTTGTACAGGCGTTGGAGGGATTATAACATTTTACAAAGATGATTTTGATGGAAAGAGATCTGAAGTAGCAAAACAAGCAGGCAAAAACTAAAAACAAGTTGTGGAGTTTTTAAAAAAATTGAGTGAACAACAGGAATAATTCCGTAGTTTGTGAGCTTTGTACACTTGCTTATTACGACTCCAGGATCATCCTGTTCTAATGAACAAAGCTTTTTTATATCGATTCAAAATTTATTTAACATTGATTGAATTATATCGCTGTTTTGTACATTTATTGCAACATTCCTGATAAATCAAATCTAAATAATTCGGTAATTAAGTTTATTTAGCAACAAGTACAGCCCAACACAGGTTTGCGTCCTGGAATTTATTTTGCGAATTCAGTATCATTTAATTACATAAATAATATTTCAAGAGTAATTTTGAATTTTGTTATAGCTTTTACTCCTAAATAGTCTCCTTTGATGAATTTTTCTTCTTCTCGCAAATTCGAGGAGAGGGGAGCAGGTGGGAATCATTTTTGGACAGCTATCCACCCAGACAAATTATGAAACTCTGGGCCTGGATAGTGACGTAAACTGACTGCTGTACCAGCTGTCAACTGCTACATATACAGTATTTCGCATCTACAGAAGTATAAACTGGGTCAGCAGCATAACAATGCTGAATTTTAAGTGCACATAAATCACTCAGAATCAGCCTCATTATACTCTTCATCAATTCACAAGTAATATTATTTTCACTACTGTCCAATTCAGCAGTATCAGTAATGATATCATTTACATCAAGTTCGATAATACTGACACTTCTAGCAAACTTCCAGTTATAAGGTTTTCCTGCAGTATCTTTCCCAGTCATCACCAGTTACTAATTGAGGGAATTCTCTGGAGACCTTAAACAGCTTCTCATTGTACACAGGGTCCACCCCCGGTAGCTGAGTGGTCAGCGTGATGGACAATTGTCAAAATCGTTCCAGTTGTTTGTGATGCAATCTACATGGGACTTGCAGAATGCATGACAGTAAAGGATAACACTGTTTAATTATTTACGTATTATTATTATTATTAAAGATCAAAAAATACGTTTGCAGTAAGAACACACCATTACAATTTAACTTAACTTAATTCACTATGTCATCATAATACGAGGTGATGACTTCTGATTGTGACAGCTCTCCTTCCACACCTAGTATTTCCTCTGCAGCAACTAACTGTTCTGAGTGGACCTGTTCTTTCTTTTGCCTTTTGGCCAAGAAACGTTTCACTTATATGTAATCAGGGCCTACTTTTGCTCTATCACTTCTATGTTATATTATTCTGGCAATTTTCGTATTTGCTTCATAATGCTCTTGCAAAAATGGGCAATTTCATCCTCCTCTGAGTTGTGACTTACCTTAGAACATCGACATCATTTTCGAGATGCTGGAAAGAGTCTTTGGCACAGCTTACTTCACAATAATGTGTTTTGATGCTGGTTGCAAGCAGCTGTTGCAAGACTGAACATTCATACTGTAATTGATTTTGTTTATGCTTGATTGGGATAGAGACTGTGGTTCATTTATTAGTATGTCCTCCAGTGCATGCTGATTTTCATCTTCTTCATTTTCCAGTAAGGGAAAGAATGAGATTGTTGTAATATGACTTGGAGCATATCTGAGCGTAATTTGGTATCATTATAACGGAAATGAGCGTTTGGCGTCATTGGCCGGGAGGCTCCTTGCGGGGCAGGTCCGGCTGCCTAGGTGCTGGTATTATTGCATTCGACGCCACATTGGGCGTCCTGCACCGCGGATGGGAATGAAGATGAAGACAACACAACATCCAGTCCCTGAACGGAGAAAATCTCCGACCCAGCCGGGAATCGAACCCGGGCCCGAAGGACGGAAACCCGTCAGGCTGACCACTCAGTTGTTTCACATCATTATAATGAACTGCAGTGTTTGGATCATTAATACTGATTACTATTTTTACAAGTATCCGAGACTGAAAATGAATGGAGGGATACAATGAAGGGCTGTCCACCCCTGGTAGCTGAGTGGCTAGTGTGACAAAATGTCAATCCTAAGGGCCTGGGTTCAATTACCGGCTGGGTTGGAGATTTTCTCCGCTCAGGGACTGGGTGTTGTGTTGCCCTCATCATCATCATTTCATCCTTATCGACGCGCAAGTCACTGAAGTGGCGTCAAGTCGAAAGACTTGCACCCGGCGAGCAGTCTACCCGACGGGAGGCCCTCGTCACATGACATTATTATTATTATTGTACTCAGGGTCACCTGCAGGTTTTCACATGTAATAAGAAATTTTGTGGAGTCCATTTATGTTACTTTCTGTTGGTACCATTGTAAGTCCTATTATCTCTGTAACTTGTTTTCCTGTCATTAAAAACTGTCTGAGCACATAAAAACGAATTTCAATGTTACTTTGCATAATAGTCATTGTTCATACTGTGAACACAGTTGGCTTTAAATTGAGAATTCAGAAAAGACAGATTGTTACTCTGAACTCCATAAAGTATTCAGATTTTCATTCATTCTAGTGAAACCTTCATTGCACGCACCTAACAATAGGGTTCTACAATTATATAGTGTAGTAACCGTGAGTAAGTGATTCATGTGACCACCTCGTTTTGGAGTATGTGTCTCCTTCAGTAGAGATGGGCAAATTTGTTCATCTTTGGGAACTAGTTCACTGGTGATTGTTCCTTTCTGGGAAACGTTCGGTTTTTCTTGCTCGCCATTACCTTTTTATCTAGTTTGTATGCTATATGAATTTCAGATAAATTTCTCGGAAAATTATCAGTTATGCGTAAGTATTACTTCTGTAAATTCATTGATTGCCTCATGTAGAAGGTTGCTTCCTTCCATTTCCTTAGCTGAATGCACCCCTAGAGAGCACCATACAATGGTATCCAAAATTAAACCAACGAACCGCTATTTCCGCGTCCTGTGTTTAAGTCACGATATCATCATATAAACTGTCAACAGATGTCCGTTCGATCGTGTTCTGCACGGAAGATGGCAGTTCGGTCATTGGAAAACCACGCCAACGATGACGTAAGGGGACCTATCGAACGGAGTAGTATTTGCGGTAGTTACACATCCACAATCGCTTTATGCACAGTCACAGACGGTGCAGTATGGCACAGAGAAGACGCCTACCAGACTTTCTGCGAAGGAAAGTCATAGGAAGAATGGAAGCAGGATAGTCGCTTAACGCGTATCGTTCTGTTATTGCTCGGATGTGGCGATAGTTTATAGAGACTGAAACGGTATCCCGAAGACCATCGTAGGGCCGACCAAATGAGACATCAGAAAACGAGGACCGTTATTTGGCTGTAAGGGGACGACTGTACCACCTTAGTATTGCGCAGCAACTAGCATCTGAACTCGCAGCATCCACCGGACATTTTGTTTCGAGGCAAAGGGTGTAGAGGTGGCTTCGACAGTGTCGTGTTTATTGTCAGAGACTTGCTGTATGGGTGCCTCTGATACGTCTTCACGGAAGAAAACGTATCGACTGGAGTCGTCAAATGCCACCTGGACAATCGAACAGTGGCCCAATGTTCTTTTCACAGATTAGTCCCGATTTGGTCTGGAGAGTGATTCTCGACGGGTTCGCATCTGAAAGGAACATCGAACACGATATCGAGACCTGGACATTGTGGAAACAGATCGATGTCGCGGAGGATCACTAATGATGTATGTAGGGATTATGTTTGCCACTTGAACACCTCTTCATGAAACTGTACAGGTGAATCGGAAACGTTTAACTGCTCTCAGGTACCTGACGAGGTATTGGGATCTCATATACAATTGCTGCGTGATGCTGTGCGCCCAGGCTTTGTATTGATGGATGATTATGCTTGACCCCACAAAGCACGAGTGATAGATGTTTTCTTGGCAACAGAAGATACTGCACACATGGCGCAGCCAGCTCGCTATCCCGATTTGAACTCCAGAGCATGTCAGGGATGCACTAGGGAGACGGGTTGCATCATGTCAACATCCACCAACCACTCTCCAAGACTTGTGAGCAGCTCTGTAGGAAGAATGGGCGTTATTGCCTGAACATGACATTGATGATATTATTCACAGCATGTTCCATCGTTGTCAGGCCTTTATGGCTGCTAGAGGTGGTCAGATCCCGTAGTGAGCACATTGACTGGTTGTCAGAATGTGTGTGCAAATCTGTTAAGTTGGAAAAACAAACATGTTCGTCTACTGTTCTGCATGTTGCAATTGTTTATGTTCTGTATTCTTTACATTTCTTCTACTTTTCTATCACCTTTTTATACTGTTTTGTGGCAAAATAAACGCAACCTTGCAAAATTTCTGCTTGTTGCTTTAATTTTGGACACCAGTGTGTTTTTGGCTACTGTGATGAGCCAGTGACTCCTTGCCAGGCAGAGAGAGGACAGAGCGGGCTGAATAGAAGCACAGAGTACAGAATCTGTTTACAACCCACCACAGCCATCATTCACTTTTGAGGCAAGCTTGTATCCGTAACATGTACAGTGTCTTCATTTTCTGTTCATTTACAGAAAACATTGTGTACTTGTGTCTGCTTTAGCACCACAAAATAACTGAAAGTAAGCTGTCATCACTCAGTCCAACATTAATAGATTTCTTTTACAATGTGCAGGTGTGTAATTTAACTACACATAAGTGCCATACTATCTGTGTGGAGAGTGAAGATTTATTTGAACAACTCACAATTTACAATACAGGAGTAAAGGAACTGTGTACTAAAATTAGAAACTGTGTATCAGCAATGGAGACAATTATATAAGTATGCTCAGAGCCCATCAAAACTTCATAAGTGAAAAGAAACAATATTTATTCATGACATAGTACATTACAAACAGTTACTATTAAAATCAGTCTTGATCACAAATTTATTTATTCTGGTGAACACTCACATTGTTTTGAAGACCTTTACAGTAAAAAAACAAAACAAAACAGGATTTTGATCAATCACCTGTTGAGAAACATGTCAAGGTTCATGCATGTAATCAATCATCAGTTATTTGAGAAAGGGAACTTCCGAGCAAGTACAGACAACCATTTACAAATTAGAAGGAAACTAATATAAAATTCGACAATTCATGTAATACATGTTAATGTACTTAAAATATATATTTTATGTACAAATTTATTTGAAAATAAAAGAAAATTAAAGTTTATTACTATTTCAGTGTTGATAATTTTGCACATATTTCGGTCTTTTAATGTACTACAGCAAAATGGCACGAAAAAATTATTCATAGAACTTGCACTGAATGGCTTTTTAATTAAATCACTAGTTTCTTTCACAACAAAACAAACTTGACCACTTTTAGAAGTATGTGTGTTTTGACTGAAAACATTGTTGAAAAAGATCTCTTGTATTTATCCTCCAGGTATAAGACATATGAGATGATTACATTAATTGTGTGTTAATTAACTGCAAACTCTTTTCTTGAAGAACCACTTCAAGGACTATCTGTCATAGCTCCAAGGGGTCCATCATGCAAGGTGGATGGCAAAAGCCATGTATATATTGAAAACGTCTAGGTTCCTTGATGAAGTTGAATTATGACCACAAGAAGAGGCTGCACTTTGTTCTATTTTAATTTTTTGTGACAGTGTGTAAATCAAAGCATGATATTCTGCTGCTTCAGAAGCCAAAGCACCATACTTGCATACTATAATATTTCCAAAACTTTGCATGTATATATCAGATCGTTGCTGGTGATACACCAAGTGTAGCTTTATGAAAACTGATAAATCGTTTATCGCTCATGTCTCCTGTCCTGCATTGATCTTGAGAATGAAAAATGAAAACAGTCACTACAGTGAATCCTGAACCAGAACTAACAGACGATTCAAGTAGAAACGATCAAATCCCAAAAATTTAGACTAATGTGACTGAACAATTCCTTTCTAATAAAATAAGACTATTTTAAACAGATTTTATTTGAGTACCAAGTTTCTTAAGATAGATTCTTCACAGTGGAATGAAAATAAAGATGTCGAAATGCTCTGCACCTATGTACTAATCTAAAGGTTGTAAATTATCCAACTCAGACAGGCACCAAGCTCATGGAACACCAGATTTGAAAAATAAGAGCCTCCATAAGTGTCATCTTTCTTTTATGGAGGAAATTGCGAAAATCGCAAGTTTTATGTAAACTCCTTACACTAAAAGTTAAAAAAATATTGAAAGTTATCTTAAAAGCTAACCGTTAAATCAAGCAGATGGGACTTCATCAAGGAGCACATAAAAATCAGAGGCTGCTTGTTTAATTCGTCAAACAGTAAACAGCTTGCCTTGTGGTAAATATATGTTGTACCATTTTTCAAAATGACGAAGAGATAAGCAGATTTCTCTTTCTGTTGGCTGAAAAATGTGTATGTAACACATACAATATACTTTTTATATAGTTATAAAAACCTTGGAACAAGCGACTACACAAAAACGAACGGAACTTGCCAAGCTAGATAGAGATAGGAAAGAGGAACATGGGACTAAACTGACCAATGTGACCTGTGAACACTGGTTCCCAAGGACAAGACCAACTGCCAATGCAGTGAACTGTGAAAGACGGTTCATAGGAATGAGATCGACAGCGATCAAAGTGAATGGTGAACTATCGTTTCCAGGAACGAGACCGACCGCGACCAGAGAGAATGGTAAGCGACCTTTCGTTAGAAGTCATTTCTCAGTCTTTTCCTTCATTTCAGTGAACCTTTCATTTGGACCCATTCGTTCGCGAATCTACTCGGCTTCAGTTAAGATACTGAAGCTGCAAGGTCTACAGCGCATAGCGTTGCAGCGAGCGTTGCACGCCCTGTACTTCTTTGGGGTTCTGAGTTGTCTATGAAATGGTTAACCCATTCTTCACACAGCAGTACAAGTGCTGGCGCCCAGTCTTTAACTTTCCTGTCGTATGTCTCGAAACTGACACATCCAGAACATTGGGACATATTAAAGAAATAAAATCTGGATACACAAGACCCCCCTTATGGCTGCTAGGGGACTGAGTCAGCTATTTCTAAGTCATTATCATTTCAGCGTATCACATACAAACCAAAACATTATCCGACTAATCATCAGACATTAATCAATTACGATCATGCCGTATCAGTCAATGCCTGAGTAGTCACCGCCATACTCTGACATGCAGAATTAAAGTGAATACCAACTGCCAATAATCATTTGAGGTTTATGAAGATGTGTGCATCTCGTTACATGGGTAGCAGGGAGGTGACTTTTTTATTCCCTAGGAAGGCAACTTTTCCAAGATAGAGATCTCAACGCAGATATCTTTGTTAATGGGACCACTTAAACGTGATGTAGTCAATTACTCAATCAGCAGCTTCACTTCATCTTATTATAGCTTCTTACTAATGTGTGTGCATTGTTCACAAGTACTAAAAGCCCAAATATGCTGTATATACAAATTTAATTTTTTTCGTTTGTCTTCATATGTTCTGTATGTAATTTTCCAAGGGTGCTGTTATTTTTAAGATTTTATTTCATTTTTTACATCTTTACATTTAACGTCAACTTATGACACAACAATTCATTCTTTTAATATTGGCAAGAAAAAACAATGCAAGTGATCCTACAAAAACTGCAACAATTTTCCTCAAAAATCTATTCGTACATCTTAAAAATAAGTTGATGATTCATCTGCTTATTATCATTGTCGCTTCACTTACTGTTGTTAACTTATACCTGTTATGGGGCTTGTACCAGAACAAATATATTCTGTATCGATATTGTACCAAACATAATGTCCATGTGTGAAATATCGACGTTCGTGTATCGATTTTTTAGATTCATTTTTGAAACTAAGGGAAAATATGGAAATGCAGACGCCTGTTGTTTCAGCAAATGTTTAAAGATTATCTAATTAGAGGCATCTATTGTCTTACAACAGGCTTACCCTCATTTTCAAGAACCTCTGTACACTGAGATCAGGAAAGAGCTCTGTGTACTCGCATTAAACTCGCCAGCGGTGTTACGAAGTCATCTCCGATTTCGACGGCTCCTTACACTCAGAGATTAGACTAGTCAGTCTCTGTAGTTGCCCATTTACCTGAAAACTCGTCTTTTTAGTCTGTTGTTGAATACAACTGGATGATACCAGATTAGAAAGGAAAACAAATACACAAATGAGGGAGTATAACCAAGAACTTGCACCACTGCTACTAGATTCACTACCATTGGATGTGAGGATTATTATATACCAATGCAATTACTGTTCAGTTAGCACTGAATATTGTTTCGTATGTATACACACTAGATGTATGTGTGTGTGTGTGTGTGTGTGTGTGTTTGTGTGTGTACAGAATTGTTTCAACAACTACTGTAAATTTATTCAAATATTCAGTCCCTATTCAGAGGATGTTTAACAATTACATTGACATACGCGCAGATTCGACACGTTACCACGTCTATGACGACAGTGCAAGAGGATGACCTATATTCACTAAGTGGTGGTTATTTATGAAACTAAATTTATAGCAGTCTTCAAAAAACTTACATAAATGAACGACAACCACGCAAGTAGCAGTCGTTCCATAAATACAAATTACCATGGCCAAAAGAAAACACAGCTATCGATTTTTTGGGTCGCCAGGACATAATAGTGAGACTGCTCTGTGTCCTGTTTTCGTTTAGCAAAGCGGATGTGGAGAGTAGGAATGGAACCCATTGTCAATGTCATTCGTTAAAAACTGAGTTTTCGGTGCTATTGTGTTCTTGGTAGTCTGTTGCATGTCCCTAGCCTTGTTCCAAAATGTTTCCAACATCAATATTAGAAGGCGCATGGTATTTGTGTGAAACAGCGCTTTCCACAGGAGACCCACACGGCATGTGTCAAAATACTTGTACAGCAAGGGTTACACAGGATTATTGAGTCAGTTAAAGCTATGAACCCACCTCACATAATTCCAATGCATACAACCGACTTCTTTGATTTTAAAGACGCTGCTGAAGCATTATTGTCAATGCAGGCATGTAAGCTCTCCAAATGCAATATGATCAAAGTGTCTCATACTCATCCACCTCAAATAGCTATTACAAATTCTTACTCTGGCACAGATGAGTGGACAAATGTCACTGTATTTAAAAGAGAAAAGAGGAAAGACAATGGCAAATGTATGTCATGCTATACTTCATCTGAAAGAGCGGCCTTGTTTATTAGTGGCAAAACAAAAGACCTGTTGAAGATGTCGCCATTTCTTCCTTAACAGCACAAGAGAGTAACAGTAAACTTTAAAACATCTGATCCCAAGAACGGGGTTGTGTAAGAAACAGAACGCAGTGCTGACGGACATTCTTCCGTGATTTAAATTTTGTTGTTCTACTGTAAAAAAATGTAAAAGTAGTAGTTCTCGCTGACGACAGTTCTACTATTTACGATGCACTGAGGTGACAAAAGTCATGAGATAGCAATATCCACATATACACATGATGGTAGTACCGCATACAAAAGGAATAAAAGAGAAGTGCATTGGCGGATCTGTCTTTTGTACTCAGTTGATTCATGTGGAACGGTTTCCGACGTGGTTATGGTCGCACAACGCCTATTAACAGACTTTGGACGCAAAATAATAGTTGGAGCTAGAAGTATGGGACATCCTGTTTCGGAAATCTATAGGGAATTAAATATTTTGAGATCCACAGAGTTAAGACATGCCAGGAGTACCAGATTTCAGGCATTGCCTGTCACCATGGATAACACAGTGGCCGACGGCCTTCAGTTAACGGCTGAGAGTAGTGGCGTTTCTGTAGAGCTGTCATTCCTAACAGATGAGCAACATTGCCTGAAATAACAGCAGAAATCAATGTGAGACGTACGACGAACACATCCGTTATGACAGTGCGGCGAAATTTAGCGATATGGGCTGTGGCAGCAGTCGACCGACGTGAGTTCCTTAGGTAACAACACGATACCGGTTGTCCTGGGCTTGTGACTATATCAGTTGGACTCTAGATGACTGGAAAACCGTGACCTGGTCAGATGAGCTCCGATTTCAGTTGGTAAGAGCTGGTGATAGGGTTCTAGTGCGGCGCAGAACCCACGAAGCCATTGGCCCAAGTTGTCAACAAGGCACTGTGCACGCTGACAGTGACTACATAATGATATGGACTATGTTTATTGAAGCTTTGATTGACTGTACATTGTTATGTACAGCTACCTGGAGACCATCTGCAGCCATTCGCGGACTTCATGTTCCCAAACAACAATAGAATTTTTATGGATGACAGTGCACCTTCTGATTTGAAGAACATTCTAGACAGTTTGAGCGAATGATTCGGACACCCAGATTGCCCAGCATGAATCCCATCAAACATTTATGCAACAGAATCGAGAGAACAGTTCATGCACAAAATCTTGCACTGGCAACATTTTTGCAATTATGGATAGCTACAAAGGTAACATGGCTCCATATTTCTGTAGGGGACTTCCAAAGACATGTTGAGTCTATGCCACTTCGAGTTGTTGCACTATGCAGGTAAAAGGAGGTCCGCCACGATATTAGGCGGTATCCGATGACTTTTGTCACCTCTGTATATTATCACTCTATTTCTGTACATGTGTTACCACAAACAAAACCGTAGTACCTCTGTATCAATAGCACCTGGAACAAAACCGTTCTTAGTGGCATTTAGAATAATCAGTCAGTTTCCTGTTACAACACCTAGAACATTCTTAATAAAATACACACATCAAAAATTTTTTGCATCACCCCAGTTCCCAGAACTCCTGAAAAGAGACGTTGACTGTGAATATTGTATCACAGACACAGTCCCTTTGACTGTTCAGAGATGTCACTAAACTCGCCCAAAGATGTAAACAACCATGTATGAGCAGCACCTGTTAGTCGGAGGGGGTCCGACAGCCGATCTGTTCAAAGTCATTCCACGAGGAAGGAGGTATACGGCTCGTATTGTCTGTAACTCAACCATGCCTAGACGATCAGTACCGCGGTTCGATCGTGTCTTCATCGTTGCTTTGTGCCACGAAAGGCTCTCAACAAGGGAAGTGTCCAGATGTCTCAGAGTGAACCAAAGCTATGTTGCTCGGACATGCAGGAGATACAGAGAGACAGGAACTGTCGATAACATGCCTCGCTCAGGGCCCCAAAGGGCTACTACTGCAGTGGACGACGGCTACCTACGGATTATGGCTGGGAGGAACTCTGACAGCAACGCCACCGTGTTGAATAATGCTTATCGTGCAGCCACAGGACGTCGTGTTACGATTCAAACTGTGCGCAACAGGCTGCATGATGCGCAACTTCTCTCCCGACGTCCATGGCGAGGTTCATCTTTGCAACCACGACACCATGCAGCGCGGTACAGATCGCTCCAACAACACGCCGAGTGGACCGCTCAGGACTGGCATCATGTTCTCTTCACTGATCAGTGTCAACCAGACAATCGTCGGGCTGTGTTTGGAGGCAACACAGTCAGACTGAACGCCTTAGACACACTGTCCAGCGAGTGCAGCAAGGTGGAGGTTCCCTGCTGTTTTGGGGTGGCATTATGTGGGACCGACCTACGCCGCTGGTGGTCATGGAAGACGCCGTAACGGCTGTACGGTACGTGAATTCCATCCTCCAACAGATATTGCAGCCATATTGGCAGCATATTGGCGAGGCGTTCGTCTTCATGGACGACAATTCGCGCCCCATCGTGCACATCTTGTGAATCACTTCCTTCAGGATAACGACATCGCTCGACTAGAGTGGCCAGCATGTTCTCCAGACACGAACGCTATCGAACATGCCTGGGATGGATTGAAAAGGGCTGTTTATGGACGACGTGACCCATCAACCACTCTGAGGGATCTGCACCGAATCGCCATTGAGGGGTGGAACAATCTAGACCAACAGTGCCTTGATGAATTTGTGGACAGTATGCCACGACAGATATAGGCATGTATCAATGCTACTGTGTATTAGAGGTACTGGTGTGTACAGCAATCTGGACCACCACCTCTGAAGCTCTCGCTGTATGGTGGTATGACATGCAATGTGTGGTTTACATGCGCAATAAAAAGGGCGGGAATGATGTTTATGTTGACCTCTATTCCAATTTTCTGTACAGGTTCCGGAACTCTCGGAACTTAGGTGATGCAAAACTTTTTTGAACTGTGTATTATATATTTCCTAAATGGTCTCATTTTCTTACAGTGATGATGTAGACGGCGTAATTTTGTAGTATCAATATACCTTCTCAGTTTTTTGTATACAAATAAGGTACATCCAAAAAGCGGCACACTGCTTTTTGATTCTTCTGGTAAATGTGAGATTTTGCGCTTTGAACGTTTTTCACTTTCATTCTTCATATGGGGGAGCACATATTCAGTCATATAAACTGGAGCACTTAATTTTCACTTATTCATTGTAGGCCATCTGATACTGACAATTGGTTATAATCGCCCTGTAAGTGCTACTTAGCAGCAGGTCGGTGCACTCATCTTCTATATGCTCACAACTGCCACATGCTTCAGTAAAAGGGAATGAGTCTACAGATAGGCAGCAGCTGCAACATCACCATTCTCACGCTCGTCAGGCTTATAGAACTACAACAGTTAGAAAGGAAAGCGCTGATGTAAAAGCAACCTCTTGATTGCTAATGTATATAAACTTTCATATTAGACTTGAACTCGCTCCATTTCTGATCGATAGCTGTCATACAGTACAACAGCTCTACGATGTTTATACAGCTATTTTTGTACATCTTGGAAGACTGAGATTTCTTATGGAAAAACATAGGGATTTTAAATGAATTATCCTTTTTGTAATTTCAGTTTCAACCTCTGATAAAGTTTTTTTTGTACTCTAGTTCATTTTATAAATCACTTTAGAAACGTTTTACGTCATTTGTACATAATTTTATCAATATTTTTAGATGATTTTATTGATATTTTTCCACATATTTTAGGTCATAAAAATCCGAATCCTTTAGTTATACATCCTTTTCCACATTCACAAACTAAGTGAATTTTCACTAGAGGCAACTGCCTCCTATGAACCCCTTCCCCCTTCTTGTGGGAGGCCGTACAGACATTTTCCGTGAAATGGTGCATTCCCTAAACAACCTTTTCACTTTTCCATGTTCCAGCTCCACTACACTTAAATTACAGTAATAGGATGACAAGCAGACAACCATGTGACTTTTCCCCTTAGCCATTTTATAAGACTTTTTAGCACATATATGTACTTGAATTAAAGAGAATGGAATGTACTTCCTTATATTCTCATTGGTAAACCTCTTTTGCAGCCATTGCACCATCCTCACTATGGTATCATAGCATGTAGGAGTTTTTGTCCACCTTTCTGTTAATGATATAGAGTGCTGTCCATTGTGACAACGCCTGGAGAAGATTTAGAAGAACCTTATTTGCAAATCACCTCTAAGAGTTTTCGAAATTCGTCTGACCATGCTAGCACTTTTTATGGGTTTAGTCCTGTAGTTTAGTAGGGCTTGCCTGACAAACCACTTCCGTGATCTAACACTTCCAGTAATAAGTCTTTTGGAGGAGGTTCACCATCCATAACGCCTATGGTTCCCGACTGTAATACTACTATCTATCCAAATTTGTTGAGAAAGAGTAATTCTGTGGTTGCTTCCCAAATACATTTCATTTCAGTAACGAAACTTACTGGCAATTAATAATATCTCCACACAGTAGCGCTAAAGACCTCTTTTCTGTTCTGTTTTCCATGGACAACAAAACATTCGTCAGAAATAGAACATCCCAAATCCAGCCAATCTTTTCCTCAAGCATTGTTCGAAGTTTCGGCAGACTGAGAGCAATCTTCTGCACAAGTCAAAGTTATTGATTGTTTACCACATGACCATCATGTCGAAGTTCTCCAAAAGGATTTTCCCAGTAGATCTTCGGCCTTATTGAAAGAGAATTTAAAAAAATGGAAGGTATGATTGTGTTTATGTGGACTGTTCAGATACAGCCAGAACCAGGGGCATAGCTACTGCCGTAACAGCCATATCAATGACATGGGACCCCCAGGCTACAGGGTCCCCGACATGTGTCAGCAAAAATTCGTAAAAGGGTCATTCCATGTCAAGTGTCATAGAATAAAAAATGGTCCCCACATGACCATCTCAGATTCGGTTCAAAAGTTGTTTTTGTATACAATGCATGGGGGCTTAATTACATATTATGAAAATAATTTTAATTTTTTAGTCGCTGTATGTCCGATTACGCTGTGTCTCGTAAACGGTTAGCCCTGACTAACATTATTACGCGATCTGACTGCATAGAACAACAACAAAGAATGAAATGAAAATTTTCGTTAACACAATTAATTAATTAAGTTCCCAGCAACTATAAAACTTACGAAACCAAAGCACAAGTATAACTGTTCTGTGTGTGGAAGTATGACTCAACGTACACATCTGGCACGGTTCTTCTTCAATAAGACAAGAAATTTCAAATACCATTTATACTGACGTGATAAAAAAAATTAGAAATACCATAATTGCGCAAGAAAACCAGAATTACACTCTAATACAAGAACACAAGCCAGATGCTTTGTTGACTGAACCTGTAATGACGCATTATTCAGGACATTGAAATAATGATAAAAAAAAGAAAATTAGTTTGTTACCTTCATTTATATTGATGAAAAGCACTCTAAACATTACAATATCTCCACACCGACTCGCTACTACCACATCTCAACAAGAACTGACTACTGCCACATCTCGACAAGCACTCTTCACTACGACATCTCAGCAAGCACTGACTACTACAAGTTCTCAACAAGCACTACACTCCGCTACTTCTCAATAATCACTGCCAGTGGAGGCGGCGAAACAAAACTCTCTGGCGCTGTGGCTCAGTGTAGCCACCTTTCATATGCCCTTCCTCCACGGGCTAGAATTTGATGGTATTTTTGCCAGCATTGGTGGTGAAAATACCACCAAATTCCTCAAAAAAAATACAGACAAAAATAAAAGATAATATTAATACTTAAATATCACATAATTAGATAAAATTTTGGCTTTGCACTGACCTTTCAATAACCTCATATATAAAATACAGTAGGCAATACAAATTCTTTCATACATGTGGCTTTACATAATAGTTTACACAATACACAAAAAATCAGTTTATACAAATGTTCATATAAAATACTTTTAATTATTCAAAAAAAAACAAATAGTTGATAGTTTCAGCAGCAGCACCCAGCAATGGTCAACAGGTGCAAACACCAACAAGTGACATCATTTTAGTAAAAGCAGTTCCATCTGTGGCACCCAGCAAAGTTGAGCAGGTGCAGACATGAAGAAGCAACATCATTTCAGTAGAAGCAGTCCATCAGTGGCACCCAGCAATGTTGAGCAGGTGCAGACAGCAACAAGTGACATTATTTCAGTAGAAGCAGTTCATCAGTGGCACCCAGTAATGTTGAGCTGGTGCAGATACCAACAAGTGACTTCATTTCAGTAGAAGCAGTTCATCAGTGGCACCCAGTAATGTTGAACTGGTGCAGACAGCAACAAGTCACATTTCTTAGCAGAAGTAGTTCCATTAGTGGCACCCAGCAATGTTGAGCAGGTGCAGACACCAACAAGTGACATTTCAGTAGAAGCAGTTCCATTAGTGGCACCTAGCAATGTTGAACAGGTGCAGACAGCAACAAGTGACATTATTTCAGTAGAAGCAGTTCATCAGTGGCACCCAGCAATGTAGAGCAGGTGCAGACAGCAGCAAGTGACATTATTTCAGTAGAAGCAGTTCATCAGTGGCACCCAGCAAAGTTGAGCAGGTGCAGACAGCAACAAGTGATATTATTTCAGTAGGAGCAGTTCATCAGTGGCACCCAGTAATGTTGAGCTGGTGCAGACACCAACAAGTGACTTCATTTCAGTAGAAGCAGTCCATCAGTTGCACCTATCAATGATGAGCAGGTCCAGAGAGCAGTCCATAATATTCACTATCACTGATCACACTGTTCATCAGAGTTTATAAGCAGAAATTAAACATGTCCTAGTGGCACCAATCATGTAGAAAAAGTACAAGTAACAGTCCATAATATTCACTATCCTAATCACACAGTTCATCAGCAGAAATTAATCATTTCTAAGTGGCACCCATTATGTTGAAAAAGTGCAGGTAACAGTCCATAATATTCACTATCACTAATCACACAGTTCATCAGCAGAAATTAAACATTTCTAAGTGTCACACATCAATGTTGAACAAGTGCAGGTAACAGTCCATAATATTCACTATCACTAATCACACAGTTCATCAGCAGAAATTAAACATTTCTAAGTGTCACACATCAATGTTGAACAAGTGCAGGTAACAGTCCATAATATTCACTATCACTAATCACACAGTTCATCAGCAGAAATTAAACATTTCTAAGTGTCACACATCAATGTTGAACAAGTGCAGGTAACAGTTCATAATATTCACCATCACTAATCAGACAGTTCAGACATGAACAATAGTTTGAATGCACATGCAAATGCTTTTACAAAATTATTCTCAATGCTCTTACACTAAACATACAAATTCTAATAAACACACAAATGATATCAGATAATTGTCATATTAACTATTACAAATACTCAAATATCAGTAAACCTATAATATTTATGGGTGTCAGTGCAAGCCACTACAAACAAATAAAATAATATTTAGGAGATAGGTGGGTAGGATTACGAAAGGAAAACACACAAAACACACTCACTCATCTTTCATCCACATTAAGTACTACTGTGTAATTGAATAGTGTTAACTGTGTAAATGCAATTCTGTCAAAATTTGATGTTCATCATGTGTATCAAGTAGTAGTGGCAGCAATGTATAACAGTCAATAATAGTTAAGTCAACGTCATAGTCATCATGTCAAGACCAATGTATGCCAATCCAGATCAATATGTACGGTTGCTGAACAACTGTCAGTGAGCCAAGATATGCAATTACTTCCTCTCTCCAAAAAAAAGTATATATTGCTTAGTGATTTAACAAAGTGTGTGTATAGACCATCTTCCTTCTACTTGAGTGTTCTAGTCTGCTATCTTCATCCTCCTTGTTCCATATAGACCAACAAAAAAAAATATGCACCTCACTTACTTTACCTCTTATCCACCAAAACTCCAATAATCATCAGCATCACATAATCTCAATACTTCAATAATACCTCTTACGTCAATACATATAAATCTTATCATCAATATCATTTACCCTACCTCTTGTCCACAGAAACTCCAATAATCATCAACTTCATATAATCTCAATACCTCAATAATACCTCTTCAATACGTCGACACATATAAACCTTATCGCCAATATCATTTCACTTCCACAACAACTCTTTCCTCTAGTCAGTCTCCTCGAACAAGTACAGATAAAATCCTAATGCAAACCTCATCATCCCATACAATCCGAAGACACACTGTCAACACACAACCTCTGTGTAATCCATCTGACCCAAATCTTCTACTCATTATAAATTATAAGATGGATTTTGGTTACTTTGTCCATCATTAAATAAAAGAAATGCATACATGACCTCTAACAGACTTAGTTCGAATAACTCTCAGTAATTAAGTATGATTACGGAGTGTGAATGATCATAATATTTCACAGTGTGTACACCACTTCAAGAATTATGGCAAACAGAAGCAAACATGTGAAGTATTTCTTGTGTCAAGTGTCACTTCCTATTTCAATTGCTCACGAAAAATGCAGTGTAATAACTGTCAATGGTCTAAACCTAGTTTTGGTATGTCATGTCATTAGCTTCCTTCCTATTAGCATAAATTTATACAGCTTCCATAAAACCTCCAGCTCATGTGACTTCTATGAAGTTTCTTGTACTAATGTCGTTTATGTCGAATTATAGCAGTTCATTCTCCTATCTTAAAAATGTAAGGCACTGAGCGTAAGCAAAACATGCAATAGCGAGTAAATATACCAGTAGAAAACAGAATGTCAACAAGTGGATGCAGCACAATTCTTACCACGAGGCTCTGCCAAGCGAACAATCTATAATTAATACAATAGTGTGACCTAAACTCTATGTTTGTACACAGTATATCAGCATTTCTATATACCAAATTAAAGAGTAGTTATGACAACAAACAGAAATGTATAAGTATGCAATCCATACGCATAGCAGCAAACATATATCTTACATAATAAACAGGTCATTAGCATCATATCAGCATAAGCAAATAAATGTTCATATGTCATCTGAATAAGTAAACATGAAGGCGCAAGCAGATAAATCACAAAGTATAACTTACATACATATCAGCACAACTAATCAGGTGACAATTATAATTTAAATAAATAAGCACAGCAGACACACAATAAAAAAATATGACATCAGTGAAAAAGCATTGCAGCCAAGCGATGCATAATATATACAAATAACAACCCTGTTCATTAATAAAACATTGTCAAATTCAGCAAATGTACGCAAGCACGTCGCTTCACAAGTAAATTCATAGAACATGAAATTTAGCACAAAGTATGAATCACGTAATTGCGAGCAGCAAATTACGTCTAAAGTACGTACCTAAGTGAAAATATGTTACCTGAAAAAATAAACTCAATTAATAGTTACCTTTTTAGTTTATTAGTTTCTTCTTGGAAATTACATTCTATCTGAAATTTTCTCGATAGCAAGTCCTCTTAACGTCGGAGACACACAGAATTTACCTGAAGTTCTTAAATATTTTATACAACCGTATCCTGAAAAATACTGAACGTTAATAACATAATTCATCAAGTCACTATAGCTTTATACTGAATTTAGTCGGAGAATTTAGACTGTGTATTTGTTTACGGCTGTCAGTGCGTTCGCACTGAGCGCTCAATCAGCTGTAGGCGCGTGACGTAGGAAGCAATTGTTTGCGGTCAACGACTGCCTTGTGCGGCGCGCAGACTTAACTGTTGCTTTGAGTATATGCCGCCGCCAAAACACAGCGCGGTATCCTTGTACTCTCCGCATGTTTACATGTAGCTGTTAGTTTCTCTAAAGTATGTCATTCCACAAAAATTTTAATGTTAGATATATGATGTATCCCTTTAGAGCGTCGTGATTTAAGAGTTTCTACTTCAACAGTGTTATCATGAATAATTTTGCGAATTCTATATGAACCGTTATAAAGCAGAAAAAATTTGCGACACAAGCCTTTTCCTTTGTGAGACAAACGATGAGACTTAATTAACATCTTTTGACCAACTGACAAGATTTTTAAACGACCAGGACGCTTAGCTGATTTCTCTCTTCTAGCAGCCGCCGACACAATATTTTGTAGAGCCAGATTGACAACTTCAGAATGCCGCAGTTTCCGTGAAGGCGGAAAAGGAACCATTTCAGATATGCGATTTGTCGGTGCTTTGTTTTTTAATATCAGTATAGGCGGTAAAGAAGTTGAGTCATTAGGAAGTTCATTCAGAATGTTTTGAAATATATGAAGATACTGATCCCACGTTCTGTGATTCTGATGACAATAAAGACGACACAATTTATTGATTTCCTTCATCCATCTCTCTGAAGCGTTAGATTGAGGGTGAAAAACTGAAATGAAAATTGGTTTAATTTTACGACGCCGTAGAGTACGAAGCCAAATTTTAGAACGAAACTATGATCCATTATCTGATATAACCTTATCAACATGACCAACTTCTTTAAGAAAATGGTTAATGAAAGCATTAGATACTGAACGAGCTGTTGCTTTGCGTAACGGTGTAAAACACACATATTTTGATGTCAACTCCACTGCTACGAAAATGTACGCAAAACCATTAGTAGAACGAACCACTGGACTGAACAAATCGACTGCAGCCATGTCCTTTAATTTCGCTGGAATGATAGGAAACAACGGTGCTCTGTGAGAAATTGTTGGCGGCTTAGCCTTTTGACATAATTTGCATTTGGCCAGAACAGATCGAATACGTTTTTCCATATTACTGAAGTAGAATTTTTTCCGTAATTTATGAAAGCATTTTCTGGGACCAAAGTGTGCATAACTGAAATGCGTATACCAAATCAGCTTATTAACCCACTCATCAGGAATACAAACTAACCAAACAGAGTTGTCGACCGATTTTCGTTTAAAAAGAATGTCATTGCGAACTAAATAATGCTGTTTAATCGCTACGCTTTCCTTTCTCCTCCACTTCTCCTTAATGTCCTTCCAGATTGGATCCTTATTTTGCTCCTTAGCGATGTCCTGGAGCGAAGACGAAATAATGTTCTCAAACGCAACACCTTGAATATATATCAAACAATAATTGTTTTCTTTGCAGTCCTCTTCAGCACTTTGTTTCAAACCCACAGGTGCACGTGATAAAGCATCAGCAACAATATTTGAAGAACCCTGTATGTAAACAATACTAAAGTCAAATTCCTGTAGGTACAACGCCCATCGTGCCAATCTGCCATGAGTTAATTTTGTTGACATAAGAAACTTCAGAGCTCGGTGATCGGTGTAAACCTTAGTATGTCTGCCATACAAAAATGTTCGAAATTTTGTGAAAGCCCAAATAACAGCCAAAGCTTCAAGTTCCGTAATCGAATAATTCTTTTCGGATTTAGAGAGAACACGACTTCCAAATGCAATAGTTTTCTGTACTACAACGCCGTTTTCTTCTATCTCTTGAAATAAATGTGCACTTAGGCCTTTGTATGATGAGTCCGTCGCCAAACAAAAATCTTTAGATAAATCCGGATGTGAAAGAAGTGGAGCAGCAACTAAAGCATCACAAAGTTGTTCAAATTCTGATTGAGCTTCCTCATCCCAACACCAATTAGAATTCTTTCCGGATAGTTCACATAAACGAGGTGTGGCTAAATCGTCCAATTTAACAAAGCGTCTAAGAAAATTACAGACACCAAGGAAACTACGAACATCACGTTTTGTGGTAGGAACAGCATAGTTACGAATAGCGTCTAGTTTTTCTGGATCAGGAAGAATACCTTCTGTAGAAATAATGTGACCGAGAAATTTCACCTGAGAACGACCAAATTCAGATTTTTCCAAGTTCACTGTAATGCCAACTCTTGCAAAAATACGTAATAATGAATCCAAAATTTTGTTGTGCTCACTCCAAGAACGTTTAGCAATAAGAATATCGTCGACATATGAAGTAATATTGTCACGAAGATAAACAGGTAAGATTTCGTTTAAACTACGAATGAATGCTGCTGAAGATACAGTAAGTCCAAACGGTAATTTCCGAAACTGGTAACAGTTACCAAAGGCTAAAAAGGCAGTGTATTTTCTACAATCAGAGTGGAGTTCTATTTGCCAAAAACTTGCGCGCATATCAATCGTGGATAAAACTTTAATTCCATGGAAATGTTGAAGAAGTTCATCTAAATTTTGTGGGCGGTCAGTTTCAGGAATGATGATATTATTTATCTGTCTGGAATCCAGAACCAAACGAATTGACCCATCCTTTTTAAGAACGACATGTAATGGGCTGGTATAAGGACTGACTGCTGGCTCAATAATGCCCTGATCTATCATGTACTGAAGTTCATTCTTAACCTTGTCTCTGTAAGCCAAAGGAATAGCGTACGTTTTCCCCCGAAATGATGTGTGTTCTTTTACTTTAAATAAATATTGTAAGCCTTGTATAGTTCCTGTGTGATGACTAAATACTGTAGCATGTGAAGTCAAAATGTGGTGTAGCTCTTCTCTTGCAACGTCATCTGGCACTTCAGCTTTCTTAACCTTCTCCTTAATTAATTCTTCGCTATTAATTATATCATCCATCGCGTCTCTGTATCTATTGTCGTTGTCACGAATAAACACACTGTCGTCATAATGCTCAACGAAAACATCAGAAGTAAGAAACGTTAAACATTTTGCATCTGATTCATATCTAATTAAACGCTCGAAAAATTTCAAACATTTCGGCATTCCGGCAACAGTCAAATTCACACTTCCTTCTTTAAAGTTCAAAATTGCCTTATGTGTGTTAAGAAACTCCATACCTAATATAATTTGTGTACTGAGTAATGGAACAATAATAAAATTAGCAGAAAATTCGTATCCTTGACAAATGAAATTTAAGTTGGTCTGTTGTTTAACTTCCACACTTTTTCCAGAAATCACTCCTCGAATTGTAGTTTTAGAAACAAGTAACACAGGACAGGCAATAGTTCTTTCACATATACGAAAAACTGATTCACTAATGACATTCAGTGGGCTCCCAGAATCTAAAACTGCAGTGAACTTATTCTTACCCACACATACTTCAATAACAGGATGTAAAAACGCGTCTACATTATTTTCCTTTTCGTCTAACAAAATGTCTCTCATGTCTTCCAGGCGTACGTAGTGTAAAGTCGTAGTGTCATTACTTTCTGAACCGTCTATATTGCTGCCAGAAGACAAAGCTGCAAGTCATTGTCGATTGTTTGCGTCACGTCTTTGATTATTCGAGTCATTCCGCGGATCAATTTCTACGATTTGCACTTGTCTCTCTGAAGTTCTGTCACGTGGAGGATGCCAATTAGGTCCCTCCTGTCTGTTAGATGCAAATTCTTGGTTGTGTCTGTTATTAAAGTTTCTATTTTCCTCTCTGTCTGAATGACTACTTTTTGTGTAATTTCGACTGTCACTTCTGAAATTATTGTTGTATCTACTACCCTGGTTATTTCTGTAGTAAGAATTTCTATTACTGTATGAATAACTTCTGTCTTGATGATACCGATTACTGTTTCCGTATGATTGATCATTCCGGTACGAATTACCGTTATTATAATTGTCTTTGTAATTTCTGTTAGAACGTCTGTTATTGTCATCAGGCTGGTATCTATTGTCCTGTCTGTTACGTCTGTCATTCTCAAAATTACCCATATAACGCCCGTTCCGATCACTATCTCTTTTCTCTGAAAATCTATTGTAAATACTGTTACTGAAAAAGTTACAAGAAGTCCCGTCGTCGTTGTCATACTCAAGTTCATGCAACAAAGTCTTAAAAGTCTCAATGTCGTCTTTACATCTTCCGGCTAAAGCAATTTGTCTTATGGATTGTGGCAGCTTAGTTAAACAAATGCGAATTAATTCAGTCGGGGTATAAGGGTTGGACAGGAACTGATTCTTTCGAATCATGTCTTCAAAGTATTCTGCCGGCGTGCGGAACTCAGACTGTTTAAAATTACGCTGCATAATCAGACTATGTTTGACTCTGTCTTGCGTGTTTTCGAACCAATATGCCGACAGAAATGCATGATATAAATCATTTAGATTATTACAATCTCTAATGAGTGCGCGCATCCGCGTCGCCGGTTCGTTTTCTAAATATCCACACATAAATTCCAGTTTGTGACTTAGTGGCCAATTTGGTGGGAGTGCGTACGTAAATTGATCTAACCATGCACATGGATGTATGTCATTCTTAGAATTGCGGAAGATCTTAAATTTCCGAACAGTCAAAAAGTGTTTATAGTCAAAGTTTTCGCCTCGTGGCGACAAAGACCTACCGCGTCTGTCCCAGTCACAATGACGATTATTGTTAAATTCACGCGCCTGGCGCTCTCTTGTTGCATCCCGTAAATGAAACAAATTATTTTCTTCAAACCCCTCTGGTATCTGTGGTTCTAAATTTCTTTTGCCGTCTTTTCCTACGATTTCGCCTTCAATTTGTTTGACTTGCTTTTTTAATGCCTCGAATTCCCTTTTCACGCGTTCATTAAATTTTCCCTGATTTTCAACATGCTTATTTATGTTCTGGTACTCTTCGGTTTCTGCAAATGGCAATGGTGCTGTATCATCTTAATCTCTGTCCCCATTTAAACTAAGACTTGTCAATTTATCTGAAATCTCCCCAACTCTTTCCGATAAGTCACCTATTTTTTCTTTCTGTTTATTTACGTCTTCCGTAAGTGTCGCGACTCGGGTTTCAGTACTGACACATTTAGTAGTTAACTGTTCATATTGTTGTGTTAGATAATCTAATCTGTCATTTGGTACGGATTCCTCTATTCTCTCAAATATTTCTTCCTTATCGTGTGCACGTTGTAAATTTAACTCTGAAAATTTTTGTACTATCACGCGATCTCTTTCTTCCTGTTCTCTATCCTGTTCCTTTTGTCTAATCTCTACTGCAATTAATCTATCATTGTGAGCATTCAAAATCGGTTGTACCTCTTCACTGATTTCTTTCTTTAATTCATCTTTCATGTTTTTGAAACATGTCCCTATTCGTGAATCTAACCGTGTTTCCATTGTTCCCATCTCAGTTTTAATTGTTCCTATCTCTGTTTTTAATTCAGATCATAACTGTGATCCAAGTGAGTCTAACCGTGTTTTCATTGTTCCCATCTCAGTTTTAATTGTCCCTATCTCTGTTTTTAATTCAGATCCTAACTGTGATCCAAGTGAGTCTGACCGTGTTTCCATTGTTCCCATCTCAGTTCTAATTGTTCCTATATCAGTTTTAATTTCAGATCGCAAAGTTCCCATCTCTGTTTTAAATTTAGATTCCAACTGTGATCCCAGATTTAATATTGCACCCATCAACTGCTCCATATTAGCCAGTTCGAAATTCTTTTCGCCCCTAACATTTCCCTCAAAACTAACTTCCTTCTGCATAGCCATAAAGCTATCTGTGTTCGATACTATTTCAGAATCTTCTATCGTTGTTCTCGTATTCTGTGAATTTTCTGTTTGAGAACAATTTTGAAATGGTTCCGGACTATTTTCCCGACTTATTAAATTGTTTTCCACTTCATTATTCATCATCCTGTTCTCCTGTGTTGGCGAGTTCGCCATGTTAACAATTTCGTCATTCTCACTATCCATCATTTTTGCCTTGTCTTGTGACAGCCAGAGCGAGAGCACCAGCAGCAGCGAGTACTGTTTGTATAAAGCGTTTATTTTGCATTTTGTTTACGACCTTTCACTAAGGAAGGGATTCTATTTGTGTTTATCTGCTCTGCATAGTAACTAACAGTTCTTGATAAAACTTTACGTAGTTTTCGTGTTAGATTTCTTAGTGTTTTCTTGATCGTTTAGAACAGAAAGCGCCCTAAAACCGTCTTTTGTTTGTTTCGCGGCCATTAGCCACTAGTCACTTGAATCAGCAGTTGTCTTGTGACAGCCAGAGCGAGAGCACCAGCAGCAGCGAGTACTGTTTGTATAAAGCGTTTATTTTGCATTTTGTTTACGACCTTCCACTAAGGAAGGGATTCTATTTGTGTTTATCTGCTCTGCATAGTAACTAACAGTTCTTGATAAAACTTTACGTAGTTTTCGTGTTAGATTTCTTAGTGTTTTCTTGATCGTTTAGAACAGAAAGCGCCCTAAAATCGTCTTTTGTTTGTTTCGCGGCCGTTAGCCACTAGTCACTTGAATCAGCAGTTGTCTTGTGACAGCCAGAGCGAGAGCACCAGCAGCAGCGAGTACTGTTTGTATAAAGCGTTTTTGTACTTATTTGCTGCGCTTAGCTTTTCAACAGTTTTTCTGGGAAAACCTAGCGTAGTTTTCGCGTCTCGTATTTCAGTGAGTGTTTCTTGATTATCAGAGTAGCTCATCAGAAGATTATCTTGGGAATTTGTCACCGTATAGAGTAGGGTAAACATAGTCATGTGTAGGGACTGTGGTTGTTGTGAGGGGACGCAAGGAGAATTGGCCACTCTTCGGGGGCAGGTGGAGGCTTTGTCTGTTAGGCTCATCGAGCTCGAGGCGCAGGCGTCGGTTCGTAGTGGCGTTGGGGCAACTGTGGTGAGACCTATGCCTACTTCGGTGGCCTTGGAATCACATGGAACCCCTGATGTCGCTGCGTCTTCCGGCAGTGAGCATCTTACCGGTCAGCCATCACTCCAGGGTGAATGGCGGACAGTGGTGGGCTCGCGCGTGCCTGGCCGAAAGGCGAAGGTGGGATCTGGCCGCATGGCAGCTGCCTTACCCCTTTCCAACAGGTACCACTTTCCTAGTGGTGATGACATCGTTTCCGAGCCACCACAGGATGCCTCGCCTGTTGGGCCAGTGGCCGATTCTCCGGCAAGGTCCCGACAGTCACAGAGGGCGGGCCTATTAGTTATAGGGAGCTCCAACGTTAGGCGGGTTATGGAGCCCCTCAGGAAAATAGCGGGTAGGTCGGGGAAGAATGCCAGTGTGCACTCGGTGTGCTTGCCGGGGGGTCTCGTCCGTAATGTGGAGGATGCCCTTCCGGCAGCTATTGAACGCACTGGGTGTGACCGGCTGCAGATAGTAGCACATGTCGGAACGAATGACGCCTGCCGCTTGGGTTCTGAGGCCATCCTTGGTTCCTTCCGGCGGCTGGCTGATTTGGTGAAGACAACCAGCATCGCACGCGGAGTGCAAGCTGAGCTTAATATCTGCAGCATAGTGCCCAGAGTCGATCGCGGTCCTCTGGTTTGGAGCTGTGTGGAGGGTCTAAACCTGAGGCTCAGACGACTCTGCGACTATAATGGTTGCAAATTCATCGACCTCCGTTATTGGGTGGAGAACTGTAGGGCCCCCCTAGACAGGTCAGGCGTGCACTACACACCGGAAGCAGCTACTAGGGTAGCAGAGTACGTGTGGCGTGCACACGGGGGTTTTTTAGGTTAGAGGGACCCCCCCTTGGGCGAAACGATAAAATACCTGACGGCTTACCAGAGAGGACATTATCATCGTTGATAAAGAACGTCCGTCCTCAGAGACCAAAAACAGGAAAAGTTAACGTAATATTGGTAAACTGCAGGAGTATCCAGGGCAAGGTTCCTGAATTAGTATCTCTTATTGAAGGAAATAGTGCGCATATAGTATTAGGAACGGAAAGTTGGTTAAAACCGGAAGTGAACAGTAACGAAATCCTAGACACAGAATGGAATATATACCGCAAGGATAGGATAAACGCCAATGGTGGAGGAGTATTTATAGCAGTAAAGAATTCAATAATATCCAGTGAAGTTATTAGCGAATGCGAATGTGAAATAATCTGGGTTAAGTTAAGTATCAAAGGTGGGTCAGATATGATAGTCGGATGCTTCTATAGACCACCTGCATCAGCAACCGTAGTAGTTGAGCGCCTCAGAGAGAACCTGCAGAACGTCGTGAAGAAGTTTCGTGATCATACTATTGTAATAGGGGGAGACTTCAATCTACCAGGTATAGAATGGGATAGTCACACAATCAGAACTGGAGCCAGGGACAGAGACTCTTGTGACATTATCCTGACTGCCTTGTCCGAGAATTACTTCGAGCAGATAGTTAGAGAACCAACTCGTGAAGCTAACGTTTTAGACCTCATAGCAACAAATAGACCGGAACTTTTCGACTCCGTGAATGTAGAAGAGGGTATCAGTGATCATAAGTCAGTGGTTGCATCAATGACTACAAGTGTAATAAGAAATGCCAAGAAAGGAAGGAAAATATATTTGCTTAACAAGAGTGATAGGGCACAAATCGCAGAATATCTGAGTGACCACCATCAAACGTTCATTTCTGAGGAAGAGGATGTGGAACGAAAATGGAAAAAATTCAGAAACATCGTCCAGTACGCCTTAGATAAGTTCGTACCGACTAAGGTCCAAAGCGAGGGGAAAGATCCACCGTGGTATAACAATCATGTACGAAAGGTACTACGGAAACAAAGAAAGCTTCATCATAGGTTTAAGAGTAGTCGAATCATAGCTGATAAGGAAAAGCTGAACAAAGCGAAAAAGAGCGTAAAGAGAGCAATGAGAGAAGCATTCAACGAATTCGAACATAAAACATTGGCAAACAATCTAAACAAGAACCCTAAAAAGTTTTGGTCATATGTAAAATCGGTAAGCGGATCTAAATCCCCTATTCAGTCACTCGTTGACCACGATGGCACCGAAACAGAGGACGACCGAAGAAAGGCAGAAATACTGAATTCAGTGTTCCGAAACTGTTTCACTGCGGAAAATCGTAACACGGTTCCTGACTTCAGCCGTCGCACGGACGCCAAAATGGAAAATATTGAAATAAACGATATCGGAATTGAAAAACAACTGCTATCACTTAGTAGCGGAAAAGCACCCGGACCAGACGAGAACCCTTAAGATTCTACAGTGATTATGCTAAAGAACTTGCCCCCTTTCTATCAGCAATTTATCGTAGATCGCTGGAAGAACGTAAAGTACCTAGCGACTGGAAGAAAGCGCAGGTCGTTCCCATTTTCAAGAAGGGTCATAAATCAGATGCGAATAATTATAGGCCTATTTCGCTTACGTCAATCTGTTCTAGAATAATGGAACATGTTTTGTGTTCTCGTATTATGACGTTCTTAGATAATACAAATCTCCTTCATCATAACCAACATGGATTCCGCAAACAGAGATCATGTGAAACTCAGCTCGCCCTATTTGCCCAAGAAATTCACAGTGCCGTAGACACTGGCGAGCAGATTGATGCCGTATTCCTGGACTTCAGGAAGGCATTTGATACGGTTCCGCACTTACGTTTAGTGAAAAAAATACGAGCTTACGGAATATCGGACCAGGTTTGTGATTGGATTCAGGATTTCCTAGAAGAAAGAACACAACATGTCATTCTTAACGGTTCAAAATCTGCAGATGTAGAGGTAATTTCGGGAGTACCGCAGGGAAGCGTGATAGGACCTTTATTGTTTACAATATACATAAATGACTTAGTTGACAACATCGGTAGCTCCGTGAGGCTATTTGCAGATGACACGGTTGTCTACAAGAAAGTAGCAACATCAGAAGACTCGTACGTACTCCAGGAGGACCTGCAGAGGATTAATGCATGGTGCGACAGCTGGCAGCTTTCCCTAAACGTAGATAAATGTAATATAATGCGCATACATAGGGGCAGAAATCCATTCCAGTACCATTATGCCATAGGTGGTAAATCATTGGAAGCGGTAACGACCGTAAAATACTTAGGAGTTACTATCCGGAGCGATCTGAAGTGGAATGATCACATAAAACAAATAGTGGGAAAAGCAGGCGCCAGGTTGAGATTCATAGGAAGAATTCTAAGAAAATGTGACTCATCGACGAAAGAAGTAGCTTACAAAACGCTTGTTCGTCCGATTCTTGAGTATTGCTCATCAGTATGGGACCCTTACCAGGTTGGATTAATAGAAGAGATAGACATGATCCAGCGAAAAGCAGCGCGATTCGTCATGGGGACATTTAGTCAGCGCGAGAGCGTTACGGAGATGCTGAACAAGCTCCAGTGGCGGACACTTCAAGAAAGGCGTTACGCAATACGGAGAGGTTTATTATCGAAATTACGAGAGAGCACATTCCGGGAAGAGATGGGCAACATATTACTACCGCCCACATATATCTCGCGTAATGATCACAACGAAAAGATCCGAGAAATTAGAGCAAATACGGAGACTTACAAGCAGTCGTTCTTCCCACACACAATTCGTGAATGGAACAGGGAAGGGGGGATCAGATAGTGGTACAATAAGTACCCTCCGCCACACACCGTAAGGTGGCTCGCGGAGTATAGATGTAGATGTAGATAGATGTAGATCGCGTAATCATTTACAAAACATACAAAACTCGTCACTATATGAAAATTACCCACAATAACTCCTCATCTCCAACAATACCATTCACACGAAATGTTTCCCTCAAACACGATTAACGAACAATTGAAATAATTGCACTAAATTGTCAAACGCGTATACAAGACAACAAAATTAAATTCTACAAAAACAAAAATACCATTAGAAGAATGACAATTACCAAATCTACACATGCAAAATAGACTACAATTACTAAACTACAAATTACTACAACAATACTACTATCTACTATTTTTACGATCAGAAGAATTCCAAGAGACCATCCGAAGCAGTGGTCGCCACATGCATGGGGGCTTAATTACATATTATGAAAATAATTTTAATTTTTTAGTCGCTGTATGTCCGATTACACTGTGTCTCGTAAACGGTTGGCCCTGACTAGTATTATTGCACGATCTGACTGCATAGAATAACAACAAAGAATGAAATGAAAATTTTCGTTAACACAATTAATTAATTAAGTCCCCAGCAACTATAAAACCTACGAAACCAAAGCACAAGTATAACTGTTCTGTGTGTGGAAGTATGACTCAACATACACATCTGGCACGGTTCTTCTTCAATAAGACAAGAAATTTCAAATACCATTTATACTGACGTGATAAAAAAAATTAGAAATACCATAATTGCGCAAGAAAACCAGAATTACACTCTAATACAAGAACACAAGCCTGATGCTTTGTTGACTGAACCTGTAATGACGCATTATTCAGGACATTGAAATAATGATACAAAAAAGAAAAGTAGTTTGTTACCTTCATTTATATTGATGAAAAGCACTCTAAACATTACAATATCTCCACACCGACTCGCTACTACCACATCTCAACAAGAACTGACTACTGCCACATCTCGACAAGCACTCTTCACTACGACATCTCAGCAAGCACTGACTACTACGAGTTCTCAACAAGCACTGCACTCCGCTACTTCTCAATAATCACTGCCAGTGGAGGCAGCGAAACAAAACTCTCTGGCGCTGTGGCTCAGTGTAGCCACCTTTCAACATATATATGTGGTAGGTCAATGTGCAAAATTTTGGCTCAATTGTTAGAGTGGTTCCAGAGTTAGGGCCACCTTAGTGCACCTGTACCAAGTCACAAAGTGCAAGGTGTGAAGAATTCTGTTAACTTTGTTATAACTTTGTGCATCTTCTGTAATATGTATCACTCTTATTTTGTATCCTAGTACAACTTTTGTTGCTGAATGCAGCTAAAGCATTCAAATACCTTATAAATGACTATCCATTATGCTACTGGGTCTGAAAGTGCCTTGAAAAATATATTGCGAAAGATTTAAGCCCTACTTTAACCATCCTTTACTATAGGAGAAAGGCAGCTGGGACCTTTATACTACACCAGTATTAGCATTTATGAGTAAATAGTTCTGGTTTTATTGACCCTTGTCTCAAGTGTCAAATTGAAAATTGAAAATTTCTGGCATTTTTCAGGATCAGGTTTCTATATTGCTATCAACTCTGAACATCCTTTTATTGACACCACTGAAAAGAGGACATTTTTTGCTACATGGGACTTGAAAAAATAGAATGGTTATTTCCATTTTGAGGCGCTTAAAGTAGATTTTAAAAAATCTAAGCTGTTAAGCTTACTACACATATTACTGTGTTGGCAGATGTTGTGCTGGGTAATGTCAAGGCACTTGTGATGTGATTTGTTAGTATAAACTATTTGCAGCTTGACACTTTTGTTCCTCTGATGTGCAGGTACAACTGTTTCATATATGGGTTCCAGAAACTTCTGGAAATTAGATATGCAGATATGACTGTTTTATAACACAGTGCATGGGTTCCAGAAATTTCTGTAAATTGAGATGCAGATATTGCTATTTTATAAGACAGGGTATGGATTCCAGAAACTTCTGGAAATTCGATATGCTGGTATGACTGTTTTATAACAGATTACAGAAACATCTGGAAATTTGATATGCAGGTACGACTATTTTATAACAGGGCATGGGTTCTGGAAATTTCTGGATATTTGATATGCAGGTATGACTGTTTTATAAAAAAAGGCATGCATTCCAGAAACTTATATTCAGGTACAACAGTTTTATAACAAGGCACTAGTAACTTACAGAATTTTCTATTGTGTTCAGGAATGTTCTCCAGTATTCTCATTTCATACATTCACACTATATAAGATGTAGTTTGGTTTGGGTATCATTCATGTTTGTATGCAAGTTTCAATCATTATATCATTTGTGGTTATTACCTGTGAATGTTTACCTAGCAGCTTGGTTGATTCCGTCAGTCCATTGTTGAATCATTGCCAAAGTTACAACTTGTTATGGCTTCAAACAATGGAAATATGGACCTGAGCAGTGCACCATTCGACAAATCAACAAGTCTGTGTGTCATCTAACTAAGTTCACCAAGGACAAACACCTTCTGAAATCAATTAGTGGCCTCTCTGAGGAGGATCAGAATTTGCTGATTTGATGAGCTGGATTTCAGCTTGATACCGATGCCAAAATATGTTTATATCATGACCGGGTTTCAATATCTGCAGAAATCATGCTGCAATCCATTTCAAAACAAGTATCATGTGTCCAACAAAGGTCTGCATCTCTTACTGTTGTAACAGCCGACTTTTTGAAACAACTTACAACAGTTGATAATAAGCCTGGACAGAAGCCTTGTTCTGCTTGTAGAGTTGAAATCAATCCAAAAAAAGCCAAGGCATTGCCGTCACCAGAGTCTGATGAAGATGATGCTACAGTTGTTTCAGACAGTTCTAACGCTAGCTTGACAGCAATTTGTGTGTCACCCCTAAAATTCCTGTGCATTTCAAACTGGGATTCTAGTGGATATGCAAAACGAAAGATAAATCAAGTTCAAATGGTTGTGGCTAGAAAAATTGCTGAATTTGGTGGGCTTAAAGCAGATGATGTCATAGAACCACAACCCAGTCAAAAATGCCACAATTGCTCTTTGTACAAAATGCTCATCAATGAACTGAAGGCAAAGCTTGAGGTGACTCAGCTTCAGAGAAAATTCATATTTTAACTTTGGCCACTAGCAGTTGGAGCATTAAAAAAAAGATGGAAGAATTGAATGTGTCTGAGTGAATGGTGAAAACTGCCAGAAAGCGAGGAAAGGCTTTGCAAGAAGATATTAACGAAAGTATAGCAACATTCTATGACAATTACGAAGTCAGGTGAATCTTCCTTGGAAAAAAGGACTTTGTTGCCATAAGGACACCAGCTCGCCCAAAAGTTAATATGCAGGAACGTCTGCTGCTTTGTATCTTGAAAGAAGCCTATCAATAATATTGCAGACAAAATTTACCAGAAGTTAACTTTTCAAAATTTTGCGAGCTCTGGCCAAAGTGGTGCATCACAGTTGGTTCAGCAGGAACACACTCAGTTTGTGTTTGTACAGCTCATCAAAATGTCAAGTTGATGCTAGCAGCGACTCCAATTAAGGATGACTACAAGAGTTTGTTAGTCAAAAGGGTTTGCAATATTAATTCAAAAGATTGCATGCTCCAACGATGTGACCAATGCCCTGGATTAGAAGTCTTGATTTGTAGAATCTGCATTTGAAGGGAACGACATTGATGAATCAATTGAATATGAAGAATGGATACACACTGACCGAGTTACTCTGGACACAAAGCAGTCAACGACTGAAGAATTTATCCAAAACATTGTGACCAAAAATTGTGAATCTCTCACCCCATCATTAAACAGCAAAGCAGCAAAACAACTACGTAAAAGAAACCAAAGAAAATCTAGAATGTGGAAAGCTGGTTGTTCTGATGGGTTTTGCAGAAAATTTTTCATTTATTGCACAGGGCGCTGTACAAGGCTTCCATTGGGAAAATAGTCAGGCCACATTACATCCCTTTGTTACTTATTGCAAGGCTTTGACTGGAAAGATAGAGTCTTAGCTTCTGCGTCATCAGTGATTGCTTGCTACATGATACAGTTGCAGTTCGTGTACTATTCCAAGTGAACCCACTTTCCAGTGCTGAAGCACATCATATATTTCAGAAATTGATCAGATGCCCAGTTCAAAAATTTCAGTAACTTCATGAATCTATGTCAGCACTACAATGACTTTAGTATCAGTGCAGTATGGAAAGTATCCATGTGATGGTACTGAGGGCACAATGAAACAATTAGCAGCAAGATCAAGTCTCAAGAGACCAACTTCAGATCAAATTCTAATACCAAATGATCTATGCAGATTTTGTGATGAATAAGTTCACGGAATCAAATTCCTTTTTATAACAAAGGAAGGAATTGATGCTGCAAGACCTTTGCAAGAAAGGAAATTTAAAAATGGTTGCATGGTTGCAGGGACCAGAGAAAACCATTGCTTCAGACCAGTCGATGAAAAACACTTACAAATTAGAAGAGTTTCCGATGACACAGTGTCATTTTTTGCAAGTGTTGATCAATCAGCAAACTTCTCGAGTGTTTCAATTGACAGCATCCAATCCTGGCAATACATAGCATGCATTTATGACAGCAAATGTTGGATTGGAAACATCTGTAACACATCATTGGAAGAACGTGATGCCTTAGTCAGTTTCATGTACCCACATGGTCCAACTAATTCCATCCATTGGCCCCTAAGGAAGGACACCTACTGAATCCCAGGGCAGCACATAACCTGCAGTTTGCCAGCTCCAAGTGCTAATTCCACAGATCGGAGATACAATTGCCCATCAGAGGTGCTGAAGAACATTGAAGAGAATTTTAGAGCCATGAAAATGGTTTCATGAACTCCAGCAACAAATTTATCATGCTTCGTTAATTTTGTGAACTTATTGCATTGTTATTTTCACAACAATTTTCTTTATTTGCTCATGTTTTGCAAATTTCTTTATTTTTTCAGCAATCACATTCTGTGAGCGATATCTTTGCATTGGTAAGTACTAAAAACTGGCCTATCTCCATGGAAAAAATACTTCTTGTTTATAATTTAGGTCACATAATGTAGCGTTCTAGACTGCGTAACAAAGGAGTCTTAATTTTTTATTGTACACTGTTAACAAGATGATGATACATTAAATTTGTTTACAACAGTGTGTTTGTATCAGGAAGATGCAAAATAAAATCAGTCAATGTAGATTTTATTAAGTACACATATAATAAAATAAGATTTTAATCAATATAGTATGGCATTGCTGTTTAACCTCGCAAGCGCGAAATCGATGAAGACGAACTCGTGGTTGACGCAAAAAAAGTTTAGTCCTGGCAGGAATACATTTGTTCTAACAGTAAATTTTATCGGTTAACACGAATTTCGGCTAAGGCGAATTATGAAATGTTTTTCAGACCCAAGCGCAATTAAATTTCATTTTAACACAAACTACCAATGTTACAATAAATTCTTTTCCGAAATGAATGCAAGAAATGTAACTACAGAGCTAACGACGCATTGCTGACTCGTTTTTAATGTATTGTAGCTTGGGAGCTGCGATTGCCATTGTGTACGGTACATTGAACCAAAGATTATAAATGTTTTACAGATATTTGTGCTTTGTCACGCGTAAAGGAAACAAAATAAGAGATGATACATCCAATAGCACAAAAATAGTTCCTTGGGTGAACTGGAAAATTCTTTATAAGTAAGGACGATAATCGAATTTTTCGAGTAAGGTCGATGAATTTACGACTTATAGAGTAGACGAAAACATCTGAATCAGGGATATAAATTCCAGTATGGTATGTTCGATGTGTTGACTTTTCTGGTTACATATTCCCCAAGATCATTAATTTCGTCTTAGAGCCGCTACAAATATTTGTTTCTAATCTTGATGCATTTTGGGAAACATCATAGGTCAATATGCTTACGTAGTATTTATTTCAATATTCATTTATCACGAATGGAGAGTATGAAAAAATAGATCGCCAAAGAAAAGAAAGGCACATTTTATATCGAAAAAGAACAGGAACACGACACTATACGTATGTAAGTAACACTATGAAAAAGTGTAACATGAACGAACAGAAATATCTTGCGATATATACGAAACTCTCAGAGGATTACAGGTGGGAAGAGCACAAGTAGAGAGAGCTCAGTCAACACACAATGCAGTTTTGCGGCTTTTGATATTCGTGTGGAACGTTTATTGCAAAAACAAATTGCTAACGCTCTTTCGTATCACATAGACCAATCACTGTTATGCAGTGGAGAATTCTATTTTACATTACGTTTTAAAATAAGTGTACTGCTTTCAATCCCCAGAGCGGACTTAGCCCATTCGGTACCAAAAGGATCTTCACTTGGAGGTGCCAAAACGCCGTTCCGGCGTGTTCCAAAAAAATCTTCCCTTGGATGTGCCGAAACGCCGTTCCGGCGTGTTCCTACCCACATTAAGCCCTGTACTCCACTATTTTATCCACATTTTGATGATCCTGTTATGTTCTAAAGGAATCCAGCCCGTGATGCTTAGAACTTTTCATGCTGCTTTGAAACATCTGCCAGTCTATGCAGTGATCATTTGTGTTGCGTTGCAGTATGAGTTACGCCGTGTATGTTTTATTGTAGTTATTATCGCTTTGTTGAGCCCTAAGTTGAATTTCTAATCTTACTATACGCGTGGGAAAGTTTTCCTGGTACATTATCTATTACTTTTTCAACACCTCAAGGGCATGTAACAGGATTGTATAAGGCTAATAAGTACCATATTTTAAATGACAGTCATCCCTTACTCATGAAATATCAGTGCCACAACCTTCTTGCCTTAATGTCATATTCTTTGGTAGAAAAATGTACCACATATGAATATCAATGACTCTGTAAAAAAGTGCTTCCAAAAAATATCACTTGTATTCATCGATTCTCCAGCATAGCAGTCTTGCGGCACAACAGGAAAATGAAGTATGTGTGTGAGTTTTGCTTCCACTGAATACTATGGCGCGAATTAGGCCTATTTATTTCACTCCTTCCACCACACCATTGTTCATCAGCCTTCTGTATCTCGGATCCCCCACACCACAGCGATCGAGCGGTAAAATATGGCCTCCTCTGACATTGCATGTCATCATGGTTCATCGGGCCAGGTTTAAAGATTAATTTAAAAATTGAAAGATTTGCTTAATGAACATTTTTAATGCTACAATTTTGAATAATTTCCAAAAATTCTCAATATTAATTTTACTTAATTTCATTTTTAAATTCATCGCAACACATTTTCTGCTAGAGGTTTAGGAAATAGGAGACACCTATACCAAAGATCTTAATAGGGCTGAGGAATTTCACAATATATCTTCATCTGATAGAGGATATTTTGCTGATAGCCTTACTGAATGCGAAAGAAAAATAATTTTTAAATTGGGCCTATTCAAACCACCAGAACCGTTTCCAAAGGATCCAGAAACAAAGCGGTGTTTTTCAGCCTATCATTATCATATTTCAATAAGGCTGGTGTAAAAATTTCCACGCCCTGGCTATGTTATTCTAATTTTTTAAACAAACCTTATTGCCCATAGCACTGATTTATCCAAATGTAGAGGACAGAGCTACGATGGAGCAAATGTTATGTCAGATGTGTATGGCGGATTACAAGCCCATATAAAAAACATGTGCCAAATGCAGATTATATTCATTATGTGGCACAAGATGCGAAACGTTTTCCTAAAGTGTCAAGTTTTTCAGTAATTTCGAAAAAATATTTACCTTTCTTGTCAGTTGTATAAACGCTGATCAATGTTTAGTATCGATAAATATGCTGAAGAGCCAAAGAAACTGGTACACGTGCCTAATATTGTGTGAAGGCCCTAAGGGTGCACGGAAGTGCTGCAACACGACGTGGCATGGACTCGACTAATGTCTGAAGTAGTGCTGGAGGGAACTGACACCATCAACCCCGCAGGCCTGTCCTTTTATCTGTAAGAATATGAGGTGGTGGAGATCTCTTCTGAACAGCACGTTGCAAGGCATCCCAGATGTCCTCAATAATGTTCATGTCTGGAGAATCTGGTGGACAGCGAAAGTGCTTAAACCCAGAAGGGTGTTCCTGGAGCCCCTATATAGCAATTGTAGATGTGTGAGGTGTTGCATTGTCCTGCTGGAACTGCCCAAGTCCGTCGGAATGCACAATGGACAAGAATGGATGCAGGCAATCAGACAGGATGTTTAGGTACGTATCACCTGACAGAGTCGTATCTAGACATATCAGGGGTCCCATATCACTCCAATTGCACATACACCATTACAGAGACTCCACCAGCTTGAACAGTCCACTGCTAACATGCAGGGTCCATGGATTCATGACTTTGTCCCCATACCTGTACACGTCCATCTGCTCAACACAATTTGAAACGAGACTCGTCCAACAAGGCAACATTTTTCGAGTCATCAACAGTCCAATGTCGGTGTTGATAGGCCCAGGCGAGGTGTAGAGCTTTGTGTTGTGCAGTCACCAAGGGTACATGTGTGGACCTTCAGCTCCGAAACCCCTTATCGATGATGTTTCGTTGAATGGTTCGCACAGTGACACTTGTTGATGGCCCACCATTGATATCTGCAGCAGTCTTTTGAAGGGTTGCACTTCTGTCACGTTGAACGATTCTCTTCAGTCGTCGTTGGTCCCATTCTTGCAGGGTCTTTTTCCGGTCGCAGCGATATCAGGGATTTGATGTTTTATGGGATGCCTGATATTCACAGTTCACTCGTGAAATGGTCGTATAAGAAAATCCGCACTTCATAGCTACCTTGGAGATTCTGTGTCCCATCGCCCATGCGCCGACTATAGAACCTCGTTCAAACTCACTTAAATGTTGATAACCTGCCATTGTAGCAGCAGTAAGTGATATAAGAACTGGGCCAGACACTTTATGTGCATACAGGCGTTGCCTATTGCAGCGCTCTGTTCTGCCTGTTTACATATCTTTGTATTTGAGTATGCATGCCTATACGAGTTTCTTTGCCACTTCAATGTTCTTAAAATATAAAATTACCCTGAAGAAGGTATGCCCTACTAGATGGTCTTCAAGACATGATGTTTTATTGGCTATAAAGAAAAATTATTTATTAATAATAAAAACTTTGTACCAGTTAAATTTGATTTCCACTAAAAAAGACGAGCGTGAAGAATGTAAAAGTATAATTTATATTTTAGAGAACTACGATTTTATAGTGCAGGCCTCCTTTTTTAATTCGTTATTTCAAATCATTAATCCAGTTTCTAAGGCTTTACAGCATGAAAATAATGACTTGGAGAAAGCTAGTATTTTGTGAAATAATGTTTTTAATAGACAGAGCGTAATAAGAAATCAAAATTCGTCCATGGTTTGTTAAGTGAGTCTGGAGACCTAGTAAAAGAGTGGGCTTAACAACTGTTTTCAAAAATAAAAGAGGGAAGATGACATTTCAAAAATAAAATATCGAAGATGACGAAGTGATATTTTGATGAGTTTTGAAGATGAGAAAATTTCAGACCCGGAATCGTACTTCAAAATTAGTGTGTATCATTTCTGTTGAGACATATTAATTTCTCAAACTAAACTAAGATTTCAAAGCCTCTGTGGCCTTAGTAATACAGTCGAAGTGTTACAAATGGAGGAACTCTTATCATTTTCAAATGAAATAATAAGAAGGAAGCAGGATAACTGACTGCTAAATAGAGTAAAGACATTATTATGGTATATTGATAATTTTCCTTTTTGGACCATCTGTACAATAAAGACATGTCATTTTATTTCTATGAACAATTAATTTCTTTGAAAATGTGCTTAAAAACTGAAATTCAGGTAATCCATTCCCTTAAGGAACTCACAGAATTATTACTGATTAATTTCAATAGATTTGCTCCCAGTTTTCCAGAGATAATAACAGCATGTTTCCTATTTTTGACCCTTCCCGTAACAACTGCAAAAGCTGAAATAAGTTTTTCGAAATTAAAATTGATTGAAAACTACCTTAGGACTTTTGTGAGCCAAGGGTGGCTTTCAGACCTGTCATTGCTGTCTATAGAGGCAGGACATCTCGAAAAACTAAAATCATCTTCAGCTATGGACGATTTAATAAGTACATTTGCCCAAAAAAGGCGAGAAAAGTATATATTTGAATTGTTTGCCTAACTTGGCTCCTGTTGTTGTTGTGGTCTTCAGTCCTGAGACTGGTTTGATGCAGCTCTCCATGCAACTTGGCTCCTAGGAGCATTAATTGTAAATAATTACTTGCTTCTGTAACCTAATGTAACCTATTATTAATCAATAAATATTTATTTTATTCAAAATAAGAGTTTTTGTTTCTTTTTGTGAAAAATCTTCACACTCCATTTGAGCTTCGCCACAGTCAGATAAAAGGGCCCCATAGCAAATTTTGCTACAGGGCCCATCTAAGGCAAGCTAAGCCACTGGTTACAACTAACAATAGCAGGTCCCCAGGTGTGGTATTAACTTTTTGAAACCACCTATGTGGTTGTGTAGGTTATAGTCTCAGGTATCACACCATGCAGCAACAAATAACTGAAAAAAATTTATGGTAGTCGGTTCTGTAAAGATGTAATAGAAAATGATATGTTACAAGATTCATACCCTCTACGTTCAGCATACCAACCACTTAGCTTAATCAGTACACTATAGTGGGATTTCAAACTCTGAAGTTGTTACTGTAGTTCTAGTCATGTATCGGATCACAGGAAATTCTTTTTTGTTGATTATTCACAAAAGATGACCTATGAGAATAACCTGATATAATACCTGAGACCCTAACTCAGTTGCATATGTGGTTTCCAAAATTCGATCAGAACATTGGATACTTCTTCTTGTAAGGGAAGCAGTACCAGAAGTCCCCACAGTACTTTTACATACACACGTAAAAACACCCCCCCCATGAACCATGGACCTTGCCGTTGGTGGGGAGGCTTGCGTGCCTCAGCGATACAGATAGCCGTACTGTAGGTGCAACCACAACGGAGGGGTATCTGTTGAGAGGCCAGACAAACGTGTGGTTCCTGAAGAGGGGCAGCAGCCTTTTTAGTAGTTGCAAGGGCAACAGTCTGGATGATTGACTGATCTGGCCTTGTAACAATAACCAAAACGGCCTAGCTGTGCTGGTACTGCGAACGGCTGAAAGCAAGGGGAAACTACAGCCGTAATTTTTCCCGAGGGCATGCAGCTTTACTGTATGATTACATGATGATGGCGTCCTCTTGGGTAAAATATTCTGGAGGTAAAGTAGTCCCCCATTCGGATCTCCGGGCGGGGACTACTCAAGAGGATGTTGTTATCAGGAGAAAGAAAACTGGCGTTCTACGGATCGGAGCGTGGAATGTCAGATCCCTTAATTGGGCAGGTAGGTTAGAAAATTTAAAAAGGGAAATGGATAGGTTGAAGTTAGATATAGTGGGAATTAGTGAAGTTCGGTGGCAGGAGGAACAAGACTTCTGGTCAGGTGAATACAGGGTTATAAACACAAAATCAAATAGGGGTAATGCAGGAGTAGGTTTAATAATGAATAGGAAAATAGGAATGCGGGTAAGCTACTACAAACAGCATAGTGAACGCATTATTGTGGCCAAGATAGATACGAAGCCCACACCTACTACAGTAGTACAAGTTTATATGCCAACTAGCTCTGCAGATGACGAAGAAATTGAAGAAATGTATGATGAAATAAAAGAAATTATTCAGATTGTGAAAGGAGACGAAAATTTAATAGTCATGGGGACTGGAATTCGAGTGTAGGAAAAGGGAGAGAAGGAAACATAGTAGGTGAATATGGATTGGGGGACAGAAATGAAAGAGGAAGCCGCCTGGTAGAATTTTGCACAGAGCACAACATAATCATAACTAACACTTGGTTTAAGAATCATGAAAGAAGGTTGTATACATGGAAGAACCCTGGAGATACTAAAAGGTATCAGATAGATTATATAATGGTAAGACAGAGATTTAGGAACCAGGTTTTAAATTGTAAGACATTTCCAGGGGCAGATGTGGACTCTGACCACAATCTATTGGTTATGAACTGTAGATTAAAACTGAAGAAACTGCAAAAAGGTGGGAATTTAAGGAGATGGGACCTGGATAAACTAAAAGAACCAGAGGTTGTACAGAGATTCAGGGAGAGCATAAGGGAGCAATTGACAGGAATGGGGGAAATAAATACAGTAGAAGAAGACTGGGTAGCTTTGAGGGATGAAGTAGTGAAGGCAGCAGAGGATCAAGTAGGTAAAAAGACGAAGGCTAGTAGAAATCCTTGGGTAACAGAAGAAATATTGAATTTAATTGATGAAAGGAGAAAATATAAAAATGCAGTAAGTGAAACAGGCAAAAAGGAATACAAATGTCTCATAAATGAGATCGACAGGAAGTGCAAAATGGTTAAGCAGGGATGGCTAGAGGACAAATGTAATGATGTAGAGGCCTATCTCACTAGGGGTAAGATAGATACCGCCAACAGGAAAATTAAAGAGACTTTTGGAGATAAGAGAACGACTTGTACGAATATCAAGAGCTCAGATGGAAACCCAGTTCTAAGCAAAGAAGGGAAAGCAGAAAGGTGGAAGGAGTATATAGAGGGTCTATACAAGGGCGATGTACTTGAGGACAATATTATGGAAATGGAAGAGGATGTAGATGAAGATGAAATGGGAGATATGATACTGCGTGAAGAGTTTGACAGAGCACTGAAAGACCTGAGTCGAAACAAGGCCCCCGGAGTAGACAATATTCCATTGGAACTACTGACGGCCGTGGGAGAGCCAGTCCTGACAAAACTCTACCATCTGGTGAGCAAGATGTATGAAACAGGCGAAATACCCTCAGACTTCAAGAAGAATATAATAATTCCAATCCCAAAGAAAGCGGGTGTTGACAGATGTGAAAATTACCGAACTATCAGCTTAATAAGTCACAGCTGCAAAATACTAACACGAATTCTTTACAGACGAATGGAAAAACTAGTAGAAGCCAACCTCGGGGAAGATCAGTTTGGATTCCGTAGAAACACTGGAACACGTGAGGCAATACTGACCTTACGACTTATCTTAGAAGAAAGATTAAGGAAAGGCAAACCTACGTTTCTAGCATTTGTAGACTTAGAGAAAGCTTTTGACAACGTTGACTGGAATACTCTCTTTCAAATTCTAAAGGTGGCAGGGGTAAAATACAGGGAGCGAAAGGCTATTTACAATTTGTACAGAAACCAGATTGCAGTTATAAGAGTCGAGGGACATGAAAGGGAAGCAGTGGTTGGGAAGGGAGTAAGACAGGGTTGTAGCCTCTCCCCGATGTTGTTCAACCTGTATATTGAACAAGCAGTAAAGGAAACAAAAGAAAAATTCGGAGTAGGTATTAAAATTCATGGAGAAGAAAAAAAAACTTTGAGGTTCGCCGATGACATTGTAATTCTGTCAGAGACAGCAAAGGACTTGGAAGAGCAGTTGAATGGAATGGACAGTGTCTTGAAAGGAGGATATAAGATGAACATCAACAAAAGCAAAACAAGGATAATGGAATGTGGTGTAATTAAGTCGGGTGATGCTGAGGGAATTAGATTAGGAAATGAGACACTTAAAGTAGTAAAGGAGTTTTGCTATTTGGGGAGCAAAATAATTGATGATGGTCGAAGTAGAGAGGATATAAAATGTAGGCTGGCAATGGCAAGGAAAGCGTTTCTGAAGAAGAGAAATTTGTTAACATCCAGTATTGATTTTTAAGTGTCAGGAAGTCATTTCTGAAAGTATTCGTATGGAGTGTAGCCATGTATGGAAGTGAAACATGGACGATAACTAGTTTGGACAAGAAGAGAATAGAAGCTTTTGAAATGTGGTGCTACAGAAGAATGCTGAAGATTAGATGGGTAGATCACATAACTAATGAGGAAGTATTGAATAGGATTGGGGAGAAGAGAAGTTTGTGGCACAACTTGACCAGAAGAAGGGATCGGTTGGTAGGACATGTTCTGAGGCATCAAGGGATCACCAATTTAGTATTGGAGGGCAGCGTGGAGGGTAAAAATCGTAGAGGGAGACCAAGAGATGAATACACTAAGCAGATTCAGAAGGATGTAGGTTGCAGTAGATACTGGGAGATGAAAAAGCTTGCACAGGATAGAGTAGCATGGAGAGCTGCATCAAACCAGTCTCAGGACTGAAGACCACAACAACAACGTAAAAACACCATTTTAAAGTGATTTTGTCGAAGAGGATGGAAATTTCGAAGCAGTGTCAAACTGAAGAATTTGAGCTGAAATTTACTCTTTTCGCTGGGAGTTTCTGTTGATTCTCCAGGATTATCTTTGCGAATATCCCGAATTCTTCTCATAAATCTGAAGCTTGCTCCTGTGGACATCACTGTTCATCTTATTGGCTGAGAGAGAGGGTGGAGCAGCTCTTTATTTTTACGCTCGTCCTCGAAACATTCAACGACATTATTAATCATTTTTCTAGATCCACTCTGTAAAGTACTCCCCTTTGCTCTTCTCTGAGAAGTGGAAAGAGTATCTGGTGTTGTCCATGACCGGCCAGGAACAGTTTCGTCGCTCATCAAGAGATGCATTAATTTGCGATACAACACAAACAACACAAGAATCACTATACAGTAGTTTAAGCGCACGGTGCTACATTAGATTACTGAGGTTAGCAACAGCTGGATACAAAACAGGAATGGGCTTAAATCGAATGACTTTTACCAAACCAGAACTGGGGAGCCCTCATTCATTTCTTTGTGAACAGACTACACTAATTTTCCTTCTCTTACTTTCCCTACTATCGAATCTCAGTTCCTCATCACAATTAAATTTTCGCCTCTCTTAACTGTCTGAATAACTTCACAAGTGTTTTCAATCTCTTTAGCATATGATGAGCTAGAAGGCATACACTCTCCTAGTACCTTGACAGGTCTTGGTTGTGTGGTTATATTGGTCACAATAATGCATTCACTATCTTGTTCCTATTTGTTGTTACTTTTATTCCTGTGTTACCTGTATTTGATACTTCAATCTGTCCATTTCTTTCTTTAAATTCTCTAATCTACCCAACTAAACGATTTAATATTCAATGCTCTTACTGAACATCAAATTTATGTTATGATCCACCCTTTTCAGCAGTCCCCACCAAGACGTCCAAAAGGGGGACTATTTTTAGGTGGGAATAATTTCATAAGGGGGGAGTCCTCTTAGAGGACTCCATTATCATTAAACGACATAGTAGAGCTACATGTCCTCGGGATATCTAATAGCTGTAGTTTTTCCTTGCTTTCAGCCACTTGCAATAAAATCAACATAGCAAAACCATGTTCACTAGTGTCACGAAGCCAGATCAGTCAATCATCTAGTCGGCTGCCTCTAAAATTACTGAAAAAGCTGCTGCATCTCTTCAGGAACCATTTGTTAGTCTGCCTTGTCCTCCGACACATGTGGAAGGACCTACATATGGAGTAGATATCTTAATCGCTGAGGCACAAGCCACCTCACAGCGGCGTGGTATTTCGCTCTGTAGGGAATTCAGTCAGGGGAGGGAGGAGAAAGTCATATATATATATATGAACGATAGCAATAAAAAGACTAATTGTGTAACAATCACTGGTAGCTGGCACCATTGAGGACGGCACAGTACAAAAACATATCTTGAACTGGATAAACTAATCGACCATACTGATTTTCTTGTTACCAGCTACTGTTGAGGCAACACCCCCTGAAGTAATGATGGTTGTAGTTCAGTGTCGTGAACATCATTGGTTACATTGTTATCAAAGCCATTGTAACTATGAACCACAGGCATACAAGTGTCTGTGCCATGAACAAATTGTACTCGTATCTGCGGTGTAGTCTATGGTAGTTGTGATCTTTGAAACATATGTTTACAAATAACGTGTGCAGTGGTTTGTTGTGTAAATAGTTGCCGGTATTGTTTGACATTTAAAAATACAGAACATATTCAAAATGCACGGATTTGATTTGATGCGGGCGCAATTTAAGGTGTAGTAACAGCCATTACATACAAATCTCCAATTTGTTTTCATCTTCTTCTGTCGTGACTTTAGGTTGCGTATTGTACTAGCAAGCGTTTTAGTACTAACTTTTCTTTCTTTGTTTTTTTCCTTTTGTTTTGCCATCTATAGATTTATGTTCTGTAGCTATGTAACAGAATGATGTCTGCTTTGTCACCTTGTACATATTTTCGAAGAATGTTATTGACTGTTGTCCCATGTAAACGTCGAGGCATTTTACGGCCAACACTGAGGTTAGAGAAAGGTTTACATATAAACGGTCTGCCGTGGACTGTTACTGTTAGGAATACTTACGCGTATAGTGAGTTGTTGGAAGCAATGGTGCTTCGCAGTCAAAAGTTTATTTTTCCGCTTTATATGATAATAAGCACTGGGAAATTCAGTTACGGACAAATTATCGTGAATAACAATTTTAGTATCTGTAAAGCTTCCAATGGTCGCAATGCGGGCATTCAATTGGCTACTGAAACTTTCGTAGTGCTCAGATATTTGGTTCATTATGACGTTCATAGTAAGTTCTGTGAGGCGCTGGTTGATACATCCCAGTGGTTGACAATTTGCTGTTCAACACTCACTCGTAAATCACCATCACTAAAAGCAAGAACTGGACTGGGCTAAGGAGCTCAAAACTTGTCGTCTACCAAGTTTTCTTCAACATTGACGTTGTTAATTATTAGGATGGTATTTTGCTTTCTTACATTTTCACTTTATTTACACTTGTATGATACACTTGCCCTGGCATTACTACAGAAACAATTCAAACTGTACAATAGACAACTTCTTGCATCCTCTATTTTAATTCCAGCTGTTGCAGTGTACTACATGCAGTAGTTTTGGGAACCACTAACTTTTTAGCTCCTAGTATACTTCTATGATATCTACATTCTTTCTGTTCAGAAGTAAATAATTCTCTTTCAACTGTTTCATCATTGCAGCATACAATTCTTGCTACTGTTTTGTGTATTTCCATCATGATTGTGGATTAAATAGTAGTGACTTCATTAACATACTGGCTGTGGGTTTTTAGTAAGTTGTCAGTTATTAAAATTCCTTCTTTAATATGAAAGTAATGTAACATGATTTTATTTTTATAATTTTATGGGGTACTCCCAAAAATTGTATTTTAAAATCTCTTCTAATATGATATGTTCTCCACTTCAAGTCTCTTTCAGTACCACCTCTGCCTTTTTCTCAAACTAAATTCTTGTAAGGTAGAAATGTAAAATTATGCTCATTACAAAACCCAGAATTAAGTAGCACACAATGACAACAGTATCAGTGAGTCACAGTTAGAATAAGTCAACCCATACAAATGACTAGGTATAACAAATTGTGTGGATATGAATTGGAATGAAACCATATGTTTAGTCATAAGTAAAGCATAGGCCCCTACATCAGACATTGCTTCATCACTAAGAAATTTGGAAAATGCAGTCTTCATAGAAGACTGCTTGCAAGCACTTGTGCATCACATCTTAGAATATTGCTCAAGTGTGTGGGACCCATATCAAAAACGGAGGGGGGGGGGGGGGGTGGAGTAACAGAATGTATTCAAAGAAAGGCAGAACAAATGGTTACAGGTTTGTTTTACTTATGGGAAAGTATCGTTGAAATACTGAAAAAATTTACATTCCTGGTATTTGAAGATGCACAACTCATTCTGTAAAAACTCACACATAAAGTTTCATTAACTAGTGTTAAGTGACAAATTTAGAAATATACTGCAACCTCCTAAATAGAGGCAACTATTTAAGTGTGCATAGAGGTCTTTAAGCAGGCATCCTTCCTGCTCTCCGTACATGATTCGAATGAGAACTAACTTGTAGTACCATGGTAAGTATCCTCTGCCATGCATTTGACAGTGGTTTACAGAGTGTGTATGTTAACGTAAGTGAAAACATTACTACTACATTTTAGTATATCCCATTGCCCACTACAGGAATAGATTTGTTTATCTCGATCTGGATGGCTGCTCGTAGACCTGCCTATTCATCACATCAGGTTGATCTATCTTTTTTGACTGCAGCAAACTCCGATTTTCTTTTGTCATTTTGCAGTCTTGTTACTGTGTGAAATAACTGTCTCTGACATAGCAGTCATTAGATGTTGTAATATTTTGCACTGAGCAAATTTATCTGGTCATTTTTTTGCACTGGAAAAGTAATATGGCAGACGTAATTGCCACAGTCAGCATATGTATTTCCTCTAGTTTCACTGATTCATAGATTTCTTCCAAATTGTTAAATGTTTACACCATCTCACTTTGATACCTTATATGATCAAAAGTGATATTGGCATAGGTATATTCTGACTATAAGACTGATATGTAATTATTTAAAATCCAGCCATTTCCTTTTGTATCATACAGGTGTTTTAATTCTCTTTGTCCATCTCTGATTGTAAGAGTAAACATTTTGAACAATCATGCCAAAAATACTGTCACTAATAGTTGCTAAATTAATTTCAGGAAATACTCAACACCCAAGGCTTTGATCGGCAGGCCTTGGACGTACTAAAAAGGAACTATGATATGTTTCAGGCAAAGTGAGTTTGATTTCAGTATTTTGTGATGAATAATTGCACATTAAATATATAATGAGTGTCCTTTAACCTTCATTGTCTCAGTGATGCCGATAAACATTCTGCTTTGGATCAAGCTGTACGAGAGCACTTACTAAGCCTGCTGTGTGAAGATAGTGATGTAACCGTTTTGGAGCAGTATGTGAAGTTCTGTATACAAGCTTGTCGCTTAGACATGTGCACACCAACAATGCCAGTCGTAGTTCTTGGCGATATATTTGATGCACTGACACTGGATAGATGTGAAACATTATTTGCCTTTGTTGAAAACGGTGTTTCTGTTTGGAAGGAGGAACTGTTTTTTAGTGCATGTAAAAACAACTTGCTTCGAATGTGTAATGGTAAGTTGTTGTGTCCTTCATAAATAGGTGATAATTTTGTGTGTAATATGAATATATGAAAATTTGCTTAGTAAAGACTTATAATGTGGCAGGCAGTAACACTTTCTTGGCACTATATGCAACAGGAGTGTCAGTATTATATTATCCATAAATACAGTACTGGCCATTAAAATTGCTACACCAAGAAGAAAGGCAGATGATAAACAGGTATTCATTTAACAAATATATTATACTAGAACTGACATGTGATTACATTTTCATGCAATTTGGGTGCATAGATCCTGAGAAATCAGTACCCAGAACAACCACCTCTGGCCGTAATAACGGCCTTGATACGCCTGGGCATTGAATCAAACAGAGCTTGGATGGCGGGTATAGGTACAGCTGCCCATGCAGCTTCAACACGATACCACAGTTCATCAAGAGTAGTGACTGATGTATTGTGACGGGCCAGTTGCTCGGCCACCATTGACCAGACCTTTTCAATTGGTGAGAGATCTGGAGAATGTGCTGGTCAGGCCAGCAGTCGAACATTTGCTGTATCCATAAAGGCCCTGCAACATGCGACTGTGCATTATCCTGCTGAAATGTGGTTTCACAGGGATGGAATGAAGGGTAGAGCCAAGGGTCGTAACACATCTGAAACGTAATGTCCACTGTTCAAAATGCCATCAATGCGAACAAGAGGTGACCGAGATGTGTAACCAATGGCACCCCATACTATCACGCCGGGCGATAAGCCAGTATGGCAATGACGAATACACGCTTCCAATGTATGTTCACTGCGATGTCGCCAAACACAGGTGCGACCATCATGATGCTGTAAACAGAACCTGGATTCATCCAAAAAAATGACATTTTGCGATTCATGCACCCAGGTTCGTCGTTGAGTACACCATCGCAGGCACTCCTGTCTGTGATGCAGCGTCAAGGGTAACTGCAGCCATGGTCTCCGAGCTGATAGTCCATGCTGCTGCAAACATCATTGAACTGTTGGTGCAGATGGTTGTTGTCTTGCAAACGTCCCCATCTGTTGACTCAGCGATCGAGACGTGGCTGCACAATCCGTTATAGCCATGTGGATAAGATGCCTGTCATCTCGACTGCTAGGGATACGAGGCCATTGGGATCTGGCACGGCGTTCCGTTTTACTCTCCTGAACCCACCGATTCCATATTCTGCTAACAGTCATTGGATCTCAACCAACGCAAGCAGCAATGTTGCGATACGATAAACCGCAATCATCATAGGCTACAATCCGACCTTTATCAAAGTCGAAAACGTGATGATACGCATTTCTCCTCTTTACACAAGGCATCACAACAACGTTTCACCAGGCAACGCCGGTCAACTGCTGTTTGTGTATGAGTAATCGGTTGGAATCTTTCTCATGTCAGCACGTTGTAGGTGTTGCCACTGGTGCCAACCTTGTGTGAATTCTCTGAAAAGCTAATCATTTGCATATCACAGCATCTTCTTCCTGTCGGTTAAATTTCGCGTCTGTAGCATGTCATCTTTCATGGTGTAGCAATTTTGATCGCCAGTAGTGTATTTCCTTTGTACCACACTCCAGTGAATGAATAAAATAAAGTATACAAGATGATAATTCCCATCGTGTGTGTGTGTGTGTGTGTGTGTGTGTGTGTGTGTGTGTGTGTGTGTTTGGTAGCTTTAAGTTTGTTCTTTGTTACATAGTGCATATTCACAGTAAATGCTATGATGTGGACCATTTCAGTTAAACGAAAGATTTGAAATGAAGTTACAAAAATATGTATTTATATGACCAGATGTTGGCTATTTACATGTTTGTAATTGATTACTTATTTCTATTCAAGAAGGAATTTTTAAGAGAAAAGTTTTAATCTACATTTGAAAACGCTTTTGCTGTCTGTCAGCCATCCTGTCTCCATAAGCAGTTGGCCGAGCAGTTTTATAGCTGTGTATTTCACTTCTTTCTCTGCCAAGGACTGAACGAGGTGGCGCAGTGGTTAGCACACTGGACTCGCATTCGGGAGGACGACGGTTCAATCCCGCATCCGGCCATCCTGATTTAGGTTTTCCGTGATTTCCCTAAATCGCACCAGGCAAATGCCGGGATGGTTCCTTTGAAAGGGCACGGCCGACTTCCTTCCCCGTCCTTCCCTAATCCAATGAGACCGATGACCTCACTGTCTGGTCTTCCCCAAACAACCCAACCCAACCCAACCCTCTCTGCCCAGGTTAAATCTGTTTAGTGTAATATCGATATCCAGAAACACGATACTGGAATGGAAAAAAATTTACAGTTTTGTATCGTAGAATTTACTTTTGGCATCAAAAAGGTAATGTATCTTGCATTTTTCATCATTCATTCATATTTTCATATATACTGGGTGGCTATAATAAAACTGGCTGTGTTCACAGCACTGCAGTGTGGGCTTCATGCATTACAGGATGCTTAAACAGTGTATGTATGTTTCTTAATTGGTGTGCTCGCGGAGTATGTTGAAAAAAATAATAGTTCCACTTTCTAACACTAGGTGAAAATAAGGCTCTGTAAGCAGTCAGAATATGGTGGTGTGTATCAAACATGATAACACGATTCTTGCATGTTTATTAGGATATGCTTACAAGTTACAATATGTGTTAAATATGATGTTCTTACTCGGCAACATGCTGCATCCATAACAAGGCATGGTTGAGAGTTGCTAGCAACATATCCAGTGTAATCAGAGCAATAGGTCATCATAAGCTATCCTTCAGATCATAAAGAGTACAGATACATCCCTGATAGACACTGTTTTTCAGATATCCCCACAGCCAGGTGTCACATGGGTTTATATGGGGGGGGGGGGGGGGGGGGGGGATCTGGGAGGCCACACATCTTGAAATTGCCTAGAGATGCTGCAGTCCTTACCAAAGGTTTCTCAAAGCAAATCTTTAACCTGGCCCGCGACTTGTGGTGTCATACCATCTTGTGTGAAATTAGTGGTGTGGACACAGTCACATTCTTGCGAAGCTGGAATCATGTGTAGCACCCTTGTGAGCCCGAAAAGAATCCTATCTTGGTACTTCATTTGGTGCACATTCTGAATCGTTTAGGGCTAACAGTGTAAAATGTGCCACAAGACCTTTTTGACTATTGACCAGGGGAGAAAATTCCCATGATACAGTTCGAGCACTGGCTGCAGAATTTGAGGCATTTGCTGCATGGTAGGCTATAGCTGTAGCAACTGATATGGGAATGGAAAATCTCCCTCTTCCTCCTGCACCACCTAATTTCGTCTCAAAAGTATTGCATTTCATTGCAAAAACTTCAACCTTCTTAACTTGTTATACCAATAGTCGCTTCTCAAAAGAAATCAACACGCGTCGCCAAGTGACAAACAACTTACTGATGTCAAAACAGGCAACATTTCACATTCAGACTGCTTACAACACCATATTTTCACATGGTGGCACAAAATGAAACTATTATTTGTCTCAGCATATTTTGTGAGTGCACTGGTTAATGAACATACCTACTATGTTTCAGAGTCCTGTGATCTATATAGCCCTCACTGCAGCACTCACACCACCATCAGTGTAATTCTAACCACCTGGTACACGGTTCTGAAAAAGAAGTATTCCTTGTTTTTAGTGGTTGTACTATGGACCAAAACAAGAAAGAATTCCAGTAAACATTGGTTCTAAATCCATACCTTAAGGGTTATGAGCACGTATTCATCTTCGCTAATGTTAAACACGTCTTTTCTGTTGCAAGTTCTTGCTATTATTAATGACCTGCAGACTGCAATAAACAAATGAGGTCATATTATTGTGTTACTGTGAAACAGCAGAGCTTCCAATGTAATCTGCTTGCTGTTACATTCAACCTACACTACTGAGCCATCGCTAAAAGAGGTGTTCAATATGATGTCCATCCATAGTAAGGCATGCTCCTGTCTGTGTCTGCATTTACACAGATTTGTGAGACAGACAAAATACATCTACAGCTACATCCATACTCTGCAAACCAGAATGAAGTGCATGGCAGGGAATATGTCCCATTGTACCAGTTTTTTAGGGTTTCTTCCTGTTCCATTCACTTATGGAGTGCAGGCAGAATGGTTGTTTTAATGCCTCTGCACTTGCTGCAATTAATCTAATCTTGTCCTCATAGTCCCTATGTGAGTGACACATGGGGGGTTGTAATATATTCCTAGAGTCATCATTTAAATCCATTTCTTGAATCTTTGACAGTGTTACAACATAGGGAACCACACCATAGGGAACTTCAGACTGGTCACGTATAGCCCGGCAGGCATTAATGACGTGTTCTGTAGTGTGTGTACATCATTAGTGGGGCTTGCCTGCACCAAAGTCTTCAAGTGTCACCACAACTAAAAATCCAAGCCATTAATATCAGGATAACAAACTAGCCAATGATCTCGCTGGCCGATCCATCATTCATTAAATGTCTTTGTGAGATGTTCTCAAACATCTAGGAGAAAATGGGCTGGAGCTCCATTATATGTGAACCACAATTGCAGCTGTTGCTAAAATGGTACCTTGTATAGCAGGACAGGCAAGTTGTTTGAGAGGAACTGAGAATACCTTGCATCAGTCAACCTGTTTGGAAGTATTTAAGGTCCTATTAGTCTATTGACAATAATTTCTGCCCATACAATTAACAAAATAAGAGACAATTTGAGTAGCCATCTTAGATTGTTTGCAGATGCTGCTGTCATTTACTGTCTTGTAAAGACATCAGATGAGCAAAATGATTTAGATAAGGTATCTGTATGGTGCAAAAAGTGGCAATTGACCCTGAGTAAAGAAAAGTGTGAAGTTATTCACATGAGTACTAAAAGAAATCCGCTAAATTTCGATTACGCAATAAGTCACACAAATCTGAAGGCTGTAAATTCAACTAAATACTTAGGGATTACAACTACAAATAACTGAAATTGGAGCAATCGCATGTGGTGATAATATTATGGATAGAGCAAACCAAAGACTGCGATTCATTAGCAGAACACTTAGAAGGTGCAACAGGTGTACTAAAGAGACTGCTTACACCACGCTTTTCTGCCCTATTCTGTAGTATTGCTGTACAGTGTGAGATCCGCATCAGGTAGGACTGATGGATGACATCAAGAAAGTACAAAGAAAGGCAGCTCATTTTGTATTATCGCGGAATAGGGGAGATAACGGCACAGACATAATACATGAATTGGAGTGGCAATTATTAAAACAAAGGCGTTTCTCGTTATGATGGGATCTTCTCATGAAATTTCAAATACGGTTTTCTCCTCCGATTGCGAAAACATTCTGTTGGCACCCACCTACATAGTGAGAAATGATAATCAGTATAAAATAAGAGAAATCAGGGCTCGCACAGAAAATTTAAGTGCTCGTTTTTCCTGCGCGCCGTTCGAGAATGGAACGGTAGAGAGGCAGCTTGAAAGTGGTTCATTGAACCCTCTGCCAGGCACTTTATTGTGAGGGGCAGACTAATCATGTAGATGTAGATACATTAACTGAAAGTTGGTACCGATGCCTTGCTTCTTCAATGGCATCTGTATTTGCATCAGCCTACACATGGCTATGAAAATTGACAATTCCAATTCACAAGAAATCAGTCTCGTATGTAACAGTATCTTTGTTGTGAAAAGTGGAGCTTCACTGCTTCTTCACAACTGCCATTTGGAGAACTGCATTCTGACGGACTTATTGTGCAGCTGAGGGACTTGGACATGCTGTACATTTTGTGGGTGTAGCAACTGTTCATGCAACATCACCCAGACTAGAAGATGACTTACTCTGATAGATGCTGAAATTCAACGAGACTGATTCCAGGATTTTCCTCATCTCATTACAGTACTTGGGCCTTCACAGCAGGGTAGGAATGGTATGAGGTCTGCCATTGTTGGAGCCAGAGTCTACCAGTCTCCGGAAAAGATGGCTAAAAAATTAAGCTGATTGTGTCCTGTGTTCTGGACATTTTTTGGCACACAGAATGGTGATTCAACAATGGCTTCAGTTTGCTAGACTATGACAGAGATCATGCCTGCCATTTCCGAAGTGGAGTAACAGGCTTCCATTACGCTGACAAGTGCGCAGATAGAATAGCACTGTAAAAGCATTTTACAAACTTATCAAAGCGCAAACTGGTTTCATTAAAACTAATATATGAACTGCACTTTTGCAGAACTGTGAATGCAATTTAGAGTAACAATACCAACAGATGTTTGATGATTGCTGTATCAATGGACAACAACAGAGGAATGTGTCCTACTTTGTTTATTGCGTTCTGTAGGTCATTCATAATAGCAGAGAGCTTGCAGTGGAGGAGATGTGTTTTACAGCAGTGAAGATGAACATAGCCTTAACTGAATCTAAATATTTTTACAGGTCTACAGCAGATGTGTTTTCATCAATATGTACACTAAAGAACTCTGAATACTCTACCCTGTTTATTGTTTTTTGTTGGTTCATAAGATTAGTAGTGTGTGGATTATTTTTGACAGTACAAAACTGAATGAGCTGTGTTTTTCCAAAGTTTTCAATCCAGAATCCAGTACATTTGTGCAATACCTATTAAAACTTTATAAAAAACATTATTTACTATTTTCCCAGTTAATGCAATTTTTTTGGCTTGACAGCAATACTTGGATCACCTATATAAGGGAGTAATTCTGACTCCTCATTCAAATGAAATGATAGCTCATTACATAGAGTAAGAATAGACATGTGATGGGATCCTGTGGAAGATCCATTGTGATTTCTTCTCTTGCAGATGATGTGGTGTCCCTGTTGGTATTACTTAAGAGGTCTAGTGTATCTTTATGCATCCTGTTTTTCAAATCAGTATTTGTAATAAATGTAAGGGTGGTTTGTCCTTGAATGCTGCTATAACCATGTAACCCAAGGCTGCAGTTCCCTGGGATTATATTTTATGGTAGCCCTCCATCTAGCAACCATGAAGAAGGTTTTGATTTGGAACCACAGTGATTAGATTCAAAGTTATGGGTGTCTAACAACAGCATTGCATCAACAGATTTCTTATGTGAAATGGTGCACAGCTAGGAATTGAATGCTCAAGTGACAGATACTGCCCAGAATGATCCTTCTATGGTGCTGCTGAAGAAACAAGGTTACAGAATGAACTAAGTAGAGTTACAATGAGTGAAGTTTGTGGGAGACAATGATCACAAATGCATGAACAAAAAAAATATTACTGTAGAAGCAGAGATTACAGTTTGGCAAGCAAAGAATTCTGTTATGATTCCACTAAAGAGTACAACAAACACAAACACGTTGTCATTGGCTAAATGTATCAAGTGTGTCAGTTCTGCTGTGCCCAGAAATCCGATAGAGAAACACAGGCAGTGTGTCACGTAAGTGGATAAATTTGATTTGTTCCATTGGAAATTCCCCCACCAGAATTAGTTCATTACATGACTGAAGAAACTCTGTGATTAAAACATTTTCTGCAAAATATGAGAGTGTACAATGCTTATATTCAAATGACTTATCATTTGGTGCTACTTCTGTGAGTAGTGACCAACATCAATTCAACCCTGTGTTTTCTATTAAGTACAATTGATTGGTTCACTTATTCAAAACAGCAGTGGATCATGGTAACAAGTGAGTATACATTTGTGATTTGAGCTGAAAAAAGACCTGTTTGAGAACATGAACATCAATTTACTGAACCTCAAATCAGTGAAATTGCCATTGTAATTGTGGTCAGTGAGTACACATGTCATGACATAATTATGCTACAGAGAAGAGAAGGATCACAATGTATCACAGGAATACATCATTCTTAAGATCCACTTACCATTTAAATTTGAAATAAGTATAGTTCAATGCATAAGTGAATTTATGAGTAAGTATGTAAGAGTATTTGTGAGCATGAACTATGAAAGGTGTTCAGTAAGTAATGCAACACATTTTTATTCTTGGCCAGTGTTGGTTGAAAAATGTCTAATTTGTTGTGGAACATCGTGAAATATTCCTGCTTCAACTCTTATAGTTTCATGAAGTTCCGAAAGGTGGTGGCGCTATAATTAACCTTCAAAACGGAGTCTGTAATGGAAGTAGATCCAGTCAGAGAGCTGTCATTGAGTTTATTTTGGTGGAAAACCAGAGCATCGCAGATATTCACAGGTGTTTGCAGAATGTCAGTGGTAACCTGGTAGTGAACAAAACAATGCTACGTCATTGGGCATGGCGTCTGTTATTACAGAAAGGTCACACAAATCTGTCCAATCTCCCATGTGCCAGCTGGCTATACACAGCTGTGCTACCCTCAGGAAATTGAAGAAATCACATCAGCATGTTCATCACCACAAAAATGCAAATAAACTCTCCTTCTCCATGAGAATGCAAGTCTGTGCACCCTAGACGAGCTCACAAAACTTCTTTGGACTGCTCTTCCTCATCTATCCTACAGCCTGGGTCTCACCTTCCTACTTCCATCTGTCTGATACAATGAAGTGGGAAGCAGTGTGTGGTTGATGGGGAGCTTATTAATGCGGCAAGATGATGGTTCTGACGTCAACCAGTAGAGTAATGCCATGCAGGCATACAGGCCCTCCCAGTAATGTGGTGTAAGGCCATCACATTGAATGTAGATTATGTTGAAAAATAGGATTTTGTAGCCAAAAGAGTGGGGAATAATATGATGTATTGGAATCGTGAATAAAACCAACCTGCTTCCAGAAAAAAATGTGTTGCATTACTTATTGAATGCCCCTCATACTAACATTTTAAAGATATTTTTGAATGCTCAGTTTTACAGAGTTCTTGAATGATCTGAAAAGTTTCCAAAAATGCAAAAAGATTTTGTGTTGTATCAGAAATGTTCACTATTCTTCTGTAGTATTTTTCCTTAGCAGTAACTCCAACCGAGGTAGTGCTGTAGTTTGGTTGCATTCAGGAAGATTCGGTTAAAGTCTCCATCCAGGCTTCTGTATTTTCCCATAATTTCCTGTAGTCAGTGTTCCTTTGAAAAGCCTACAGCCAATTTATTTCTGCATCCTTGAGCAGTTCAGTATTATGTTGTATCTATAATGATCCCATCATTGATGGGACATTAAACCTCAATTTTCCTTCCCTGCTTTTACTAGTAACAACTGGTGGTGCTATCCCATTTTCTCTGGCTAATGCCATGGTGTTACCTCTTAGCAAAGGCTTTGGTTGGCTAGTCTCTGGAAATGAGAGCTGGACATTGATTGAAAAAGATAATGATAGAAATGTGGATATAGAAAAAGTTACTGGTACAGGTTGAAACCAGAAAAAAATAATGTGGCCCTAAAAGGAGTAAATGAATAAACTTCTCAAAGAAATAGAAAAGAGGAAGATAAAGCTTGTGGGCAGTGCACTGAGATATAAAAACATGGAAATGAGTATATGGCATCGTTGTTTGGGAGGCCCCATCCAGGGAAGTTTGTCCACCAAGCGCAGGTCTTATTTCTGTCAACGCCACATTGATCGACTTGTGTGCCGGTGATGAGGATGAAATGATGATGAGGACAACACAACACCCAGTCCATGAGTGGAGAAAATCTCCAGCCCAGCCGAGAATTAACCTTGGCCTGCTGCATGGGAGGCAAGCACATTACCATCCAGCTAAGCAGGCAGACACTGAGATTTAACAGATGGCTCACAAATAGTTTTGAAGGGAAAATATTTTCTAAAAGGGGCCATGGTAAAGCTAGGAAACAGTTCTTCAAACAACTGAAGAATACATTGATATAGAAACATATCAGGCAATTAAAAAGGGAGGCGGGAGACTAAATAAAACATTGCAGTACAGATCTTCGACATTAAAATATGATGATGAACAAAGCATTGATGTTGCACGTACAGGGGTTGACCAAACGTGGGGAAACACCACAGGAAATGTTTGCTTGAACGTAAATACAGATGTTAGCCAAGTCTGCAGGTGGTACAATTGTATTTGACGATGAACAATACTTGAGCAGTGCCATCAATATGTTGCAAGTGTTAGCTGTGGTCAGAACAGTGTTCTTTGTAGTTGTGAGTGCATTATACGGGAGCCAAAAGAATTCAAACGTGGGCAAATTGTTGGTGCCATATGGTGGGTGCTTCCATAATTAAGGCAGTGAAAGCATTTGGAATTTGAAGAGACACCATATAGAAAGTGGAAAAACATCATCTACTAAGTTACAACATGGATGAAAGTGTGTGTTGAGCGATTATGACAGACAGCTAGTGAAGAGGATTGTGATTTTTTTTTTGGGGGGGGGGGGGCTGAAGGAGTGGCACACATGCGAACAATGTCAGCATGAAAAAATGGCGCAAAGGGAGCTCCACAAGCTGGGAATTGAAGTGCGAGCTGGAGTTCCAGAAACACTCAAGAGTGATGCATAAGCTCAAAACAGGAAAACATCATGCTAAAGTCATAAAACCTGGTCTGAGGAGCAGTGGAAGAAAGTAATTAGGTCAGATGTGTCTTGTTTACACTGCTTGCAACTTCTGGATAAGTTATGTCCCAAGAGTGAAACACGGCGGAGGTTCCTTAATGATTTGGGCAGCCATATCATGTTATTCCACGGGCCCCGTGATTACTCCACGAGGTCGCATTACTGCCAAAGATAATGTAACCATTTTGGCTGAACAGGTACACCCTGTGATAGAACATTTGTTCCTCAAAAATGATGCTGTGTTCCATGGTAACAAGACCCTTTAACATAGCTTCCATCATCCACTACTTGTTTTTTGAGCATGAGAATGAATTGTTGCACCTCCCCTGGCCACATAGTCACTGGATCTAAATATTATTGGGCCTGTGTGGACTACTTTGGAGAGAAGGGTGCATTGAGATTGTGTGTACTACTTTGGAGAGAAGGATGCGTGATTGCTATCCACCTCCATCATCGTTACATGAACTTGCCACTATTTTGCAGGAAGAATAGTATAAGACTCCCTTGGAAACCATGCATGACCTGTATTTATCCATTCCTGATGACTGGGAGCTGTTTTGAATGCCAACGGCTTTCCTATGCCATATTAGACATGATAATGTGTTGTGATTTTGGTGTTTCCATATTATTACCCACCCCCTGTACCTACACAGGCATTCTGTGCCACGTGCATCCCTTTTGGAGAAGTTGGCTGATTGATCTTAACTCCTCTTTTGTATATTTAAAAGAATTTATATTGTTGCTGTATTTCAGTTTTCATTTCTCTTTCACAATTATTGTTGTTATCTTGTTTTGTATGAGGGTGGTTTGAAAAGTTCTCGGAACGGAATAGAAAAAACTATATACATCATTGAAACTAGTCTCCTTGTAGATTAATGTAATTGGTCCAAAGATGTTCCGGTGCCTTAATCCCATCTCGAAAATGAGTTACCTCCAGGCCTGCAAAATAGTTGTCAACTCCAGCTGTCAGTTCTTCGTTTGAAGTGAATCTTCGTCCACCAAGAAAAATTTTCAATTTTTGTGAAGAGATGGAAGTCTGATGGAGCCGTGTCAGGTGAATAAGGCGGGTGTGGCAACAGTTCATACCTTAATTCGTGTAATTTTGCCATGGCGATGGCACATGTGTGTGGGCGCGCATTGTCTTGATGGAAGATGACTTTCTTCCTTGCTAAACCTTGCATTTTTTTGCGTATCTTTCGTTGCAATTTGTCCGGGATGTTAGTGTAGTATTCTCCAGTAATTGTTTGCCCAGTGGGGAGCATCCTCTTCGTATCCCAGAACACTGATGCCATGACTTTCCCCGAGGAAGGAATTGTCTTTGCTTTCTTCGGTGGTGAAGAATCAGCATGTTTTCACTGCTTTGACTGTTGTTTTGTCTCTGGGGTGTAATAGTGCACCCAAGTTTCATCTGTGGTCACAAATTGGCACAAAAAATCTTGTTCGTTTCTCCTAAAACGGGCCAAACATTGTTTCAATATCTCCATTCTCATGCGTTTTTGATCCAGTCTCAAGAGTCACGACAGACATCTTGCAGATAATATTTTAATTTCTAATTCTTCAGTTAAAATGTGATATACCCTTTCAGATGACATCTGGCAAGCGTGAACAGTTTCACGCACTTTCAATCGGTGATCCTCCATGACCATTTTGTGCACTTTTGTAATGATTTCTGAAGTGGTGACACAGCTTGGCTGACCACTGTGCGGATCATCATCTACACTCTCCTGACCAAATTTAAATTCATTTGTACACATGGCAACAGTTGAATATGAAGAAGCAGAGTCCTCCAGTACATCCTGGAAATCGGCATGAATGTCCTTTGCTTTCAGACCTAACTGAGCCATGTCACAGCCACAACTCTCTTTCAAGAGCACTGATGTTGCATGTGTTTACAGGCAACAGTCCAGTGAATATCACATGATTAACTCGTTTTGCTAGCGCTGACCTCTCGTGGTGATCCGAGGACTTTTCAAACCACTTGTGTATTAACAGATTTTCAAATCTTTCTAGTATCCTATATATATATTCTTTCTTTCATAATGTTGTAGCCATCATTTTACTTATTTCTAAATATGCAATAGCTTGTTCTGTCTGAGAGCCAAATAAGAGGTGTATTAAGTGTGTTGTGCTGTTAGTAGCTTCTTCCGCCTGTCAAGTAGCGTCTGCATGATGATTCACAACCTCTGCTCTCTTTTGAAAGTTGCAGAAACTGTTCTGATTTTCAGTTGAACACCTAGGAACTTGCTGTCCAACTTCTATGAATTTAATTTTATCAGAAACACTATCATTTTTGCAGGTATAATAATTGCTGCTTTACAGTCAGTGGATTTGTGTAGAGAGTTGTCACGTATGCACACTGTGTGAGAGAGCAATGTTAGACCTATTTGCCCCATATGCCAGAAACGTACAAAGGTACTGTGAAATGGAGGAAAGTAAAGCTCAGTGTTATAGCCCAGCGACTGAATTAGTGTACTATTAAATAAGCAAAGTGTATAGTTTGCTGAAACTCATTATTTGAGAAATGAGGACAAGGAGGCCCAAAAGTTGCAGTATGACTTTACTTTATAAAACAACTAGTTTTGATAGAACAATCATCATCTGGTTGAAACTCATTATGGTATGGAACATATGTGCATGTCTCAGTCAGATTAAAACACCATACTTTTCCTCCAATCTGTGTGTGTGTGTGTGTGTGTGTGTGTTTTTTTTTTTTTTAAATTTGTTTGTTTGTCATAATAGGGCTTTGCCCTACTTATCTTTTTTTTGTATCTGATGGTTGTTATTATTTCCTGGTGGAGCGGGAAAGATAATTATTTTTGCCAGTTACATTTAATCAGCATACTAGTTATTATATGTATTAAAGCACATCTAGCCCAGTTTATAATTTTTCACTAGTACGGCAGTGTCTTTTAGAATTTTGTATTTCCTGTGGAGGTACTGATGTTGGTGCATCAGAGGTGTCTGTATAGAAAGGAACCTCTTGAGCCAATTTATAGTACGGATGCTTAAGAACTATGATGAAGCAAGATGTTGTTAAGACTGTCATCATGTTGTTTCAAGCTTGCATTGGTATATTGGTCATGGAGTCTTGTTGGTTCCTCCACCTCATATCAGAAAAAACCCTAAGTGTGTGTTTACTTATAGAATTTTTGAGGTAGTCTCCAATAATATAGTGGTGAACAGAGATCTATTTTCCTGATAGAAACTAAATAACTAAACAGACTGAACTTTGTATTGTATGTATATTTTCAGATCTTCTGCGAAGACTCTCCCGGTCTCAGAACACAGTGTTTTGTGGGCGGATATTGCTGTTCCTTGCCAAATTCTTCCCATTTTCAGAGCGATCTGGTAAGTCATAACATCATATAGATTTATGTTAAACACTGTCACACTTGTGAGATATAATATTAGCCACATGTTCACAAAGGCAAAGTTAAAATTCTCTGTATGTAGTCTATGGAATTTTTACAGTGCTTGAATAATAGTGTAATACAGACTTTTTTGTATTTCCAATACAGGTTTAAATATTGTGAGTGAATTTAACTTGGACAATATAACTGAATTTGGTGGAGAGAGAACATCAGACTTAAAGGACATCCTTGATGATGATGCAGCTGGAGAAGAGGAATCGAAACCTGATGCAAAGTATTTCAGTTATAAATTTTGTCAATTCTTTTACTAAATATTTTTGCGAGACTAAATTTAAAATCCTTTTATTTTCAGATTCAAAATTGATTATAATCTATACTGCAAGTTTTGGGCCTTGCAGGACTTCTTTCGCAATCCAAACCAATGTTATAACAAAGTTCATTGGAAGACATTTTCTGCTGTAAGTATATCTTATTTGTTAAAATTCATGAAATAAGTATTATTAATCAAGGTCCAACTAGTCTGTGCCCTTAATCTGTGTGCCTTCTTCCTCCAACTTGGCTCAGACTTCACCTCCTTACAGGCTGCATATAAAGCTGCTGAAAATTAATCTCTCTTCCTCATTCACTCCACCACATAAACAAGAAGTGAGATTCAATTCACCTTCTTATATTATCTTCAGAATTACAACTCAGTACGTGATAAATTAGGACAGCTAAACTCGTGTATTGCTTCCCTGTAATATGTACATAACAGATCTGAAATTCGACTTGATAATTAACATTTACAGTATGTTTATTATTTTTGACATTTCACATCCTTAGATTTCATGGAGCACTTTCTTCGGCACCGTCCACTCCATGGAACTGCTATCTCCACCTCAGCAGGTAGTGTCTGACTGCCAGCCACTTCTGTACATCACTGTATTGATAGCTCTGGTATCAGCACATATGATTTAAAACACCTTCCAACAGTGGTGTGCTCACCACTTATCGACTACTGTCTGTCACAAAAATCTTTTCTACAACCTATGTACTTAAGGACGTAATTCACCACCCATTCAACTTTAATTGTTATAGAAGTGTTACACAAATAGACACGATACCATCACCATCACTTTCAGGTTTTCTTTAAGTTTATCATTGCAGTAAATATTTCTTTGTGTTTGATTTCACCATTAACACATACTTCATTACACCTTATCACAAAAATCTCTTTCTTTCATGGAGAAGGTCAATATTAGCTGTAATTCTAGGATCATATGTCAGAGCACTTATGAGATTACATTATGTCCTTGGAGACAGGTAAATTACTTAACTTTAATTATTTTCCAGAATGAGATTTTCACTCTGCAGCGGAGTGTGCGCTGATATGAAACTTCCTGGCAGATTAAAACTGTGTGCTCGACCGAGACTCGAACTCGGGACCTTTGCCTTTCGCGGGCAAGTGCTCTACCGACTGAGCTACCGAAGCACGACTCACGCCCGGTACTCACAGCTTTACTTCTGCCAATACCTCGTCTCCTACCTTCCAAACTTTACAGAAGCTCTCCTGCGAACCTTGCAGAACTAGCACTCCTGAAAGAAAGGATATTGCGGAGACATGGCTTAGCCACAGCCTGGGGGATGTTTCCAGAGTGAGATTTTCATTCTGCAGCGGAGTGTGCGCTGATATGAAACTTCCTGGCAGATTAAAACTGTGTGCCCGACCGAGACTCGAACTCGGGACCTTTGCCTTTCGCGGGCAAGTGCTCTACCGACTGAGCTACCGAAGCACGACTCACGCCCGGTACTCACAGCTTTACTTCTGCCAGTACCTCGTCTCCTACCTTCCAAACTTTACAGAAGCTCTCCTGCGAACCTTGCAGAACTAGCACTCCTGAAAGTCTGGAGGAAACAGTCTTATCCACAGTATTTACCCCTGTGCTAATAATAATACTCATAAACATTTCTCAACACAGCCCCTCCAGGTATTAAGTACTCTTTCCTCTAACTTCATACCCTCACTAATGTGATGCACCTCTCTGCCCATAAAGTGGATGGGGTCCTCCCATCCTTGGGTCCACCTGAATCTAGTATAAGTTTCCTTCTCTGGGGCAACTTACCCATAAACTCCTACATACTGGTTGGGGTCCTCCCTTCCTTGAGGCCACCCAAACCTGATATAAGTTCCCTTTTCTGGGGTAACTTATCCATAAACTTCCATAAAGTGTATCATATAGTTTCTTTACTATTATTTTGAGTACTGCAGTACTTCTCCTTTGTGTTTTTCTTTTTCCCATCTCTGCATCCCCACCAGATTCCTACAGACTCTTGATTTTCTCCAGACAGTTCTCCTGCCTGGCTGTTGTTCTTATCGCTACTCTCCTCCAAAACCTTTTTCCTTCTACATGTTAGCTTGCCACTCCTACCTTTGGGTTATTTTGACACCTGGCCCATTTATTCTTCTCTGTGAATAAGTGAAAAAACAGAATCAGAATGTCGTACCCAAAGAAGGAAAGCAGATAGCCCACAAAACAGAATCCCTTCCCATCCCTGTACCTCAGGACACCCTCCCTGCTAGGTTCTTCATTGGGACGCCGGAGGACGCATAGTGGGCGACATGCCTTACAGTATGGTAATGTCCCAACTTCACCTGAACAGGCCCCGAAAGGTAAGTCCACCACCCTGCTGTGGAATGCCTGTAGAGAATAAAGAATAGTGCTGTGTTAATTGTGTATGTGTGGCTTTTAACGCCTGCAAATCCCACACCTCCCCTATAAAATGAACACAAACACACCCACAATACATTCATGAAATATAAAAGTTAAAAAAATTACCTAATTCACATTGTTCACAATAAAAAAACAATTCTTGACTGTGTTTCCTGTCAGATGCTCTGTTGTTTAACTCTCTTTACCATCTCTACAGTGTATAATCCTTTTTCTTTTCCCATGGTTGGCTCTACTAGAAATAATGCTTTTGGACGGGGAACTCCCTCAACTCTGTAGGGTCCAACATACTCAGAAAAAAATTTACTGGCCTCTTTCTTAATATTTGAGCTCAAGTGGTGATCATTGATTAAACTAGGTCTCCAATATTAAACTGTGGCTTGCTCATTGTATCGTTAGACTTATAAATCTGCACTGTCTATTTAAGTATTTTGTTACTTGTCGTTGTGTTTCTTCTATTGGCGAGGTTTCGTGTTTTGGCCAACTAAAGAATTTTAACAAAAGTTCTTCTATAAACTGTCTCTCCATTATTTCTGTAGGTGATAAGACTGAAGTTAGATGTGGCTGTTTGTTAATAATCATTTGAGACTCTGAATCAGTTGTGCCCAATCTGTACGTTGCTTCAAAAATAGGTTCTACAAAGTTGAGCAATTTCCTTCATTAGTTGTTCACAAGAGTTACTTTACAGGTGGTATTTTGAAATAGCAATGTGTTTAATTTTTTCCCATTCTAAAAATTCTTTAATGGTTTGACTGGTAATCTGTGGTCCATTGTCTGTCAGTATCCTATATTGTTGAAATATTCCTTTAAACACTTAATTACTGTTTCAGTTTTAGTGTGTTTGATTTGATAGAGCTTAATGTATGCTGACCAACAAACTACTAGCACAAAATATAAGTCATTCCTCCCCCACTGGCGGGTAGTTGACCGAAAAAATCCAGTGCGGTGACCCGTGCATTCCCTTGGGCGTTATCGAGTACAACTTACACTACACTGCTTCATTATTGCCTTTCATCATTTGACATGTTTCACAAGATCTTATTATTGATAATACTTTTCGACCTAAGATTTTAAAATAGTAAAAGTTAATCATTTGTTTTATACATTTGCGTACTTCAAAATGTTAATACCCTCTGTGAGTCAAATTAATTAAATTGAACTCCACTGTTTTTGGTATGCACTGTCTCCATTTTAGCTTAAATTTCTTGACTCTCCAAAGTAGTGCATTTTTTTTTGGATTGTCCAGTTCTGTCTATCCAATTGTTTATTAGTGTATCATGTAAAAATGTAAAGTAAATCAGTGAAGAACCTTTCAAGAATTTTGCTAATGATGTTTCAGAGTACAGAAAAAACCAGAAAAATAAAAACCAATGTTACTGCTATCCAATCATCTATCACAAGTAATGTAAAGGAAGACGTTTAACGCCAAAATATCAGAATTAATCTACATCAGTTTTAACTAGGAGAAGCTAAGAACTTATCAACACCCCCTGTAGATTAACTCGAAGCAAATCGGTAAAGGTGTGTGTGTGTGTGTGTGTGTGTGTGTGTGTGTGTGTGTGTGTGTGTGTGACTTATTTAATAATTAAGAAAGTAGGAAGGGAGAATTTATAATGTTTCAAGAAAACAAAAAACAAAAAGTAGTAAATTCTCTTGTGTACTTGGTTGTTATTGTTTCAGAATGTGCCTACGATAATTTCAGTGGGCGTTATATAAATAGTAATTACTATTTTCTTTTGTTGACAGCATGCCACAAATGTTCTGTTGGCATTTAGCAGTTTCAAACTAGATGACAACCAGGGGAAGAAGAACAGACGCAGCTATCAAGCAGTACCTGCAGCATTGGGAGCAGATATAAATTCTGACAAGACACCAAATTATTTTGCCAAATTTCTGACCAATCAGAAATTGCTTGAATTGCAGCTGAGTGATTCAAACTTTCGCCGTTATGTCCTTGTGCAATTTCTTATTGTCTTTCAGTACCTGGAATCACCAGTTAAATTTAAGTCGTAAGTTGTTATCATTGTTTCATATCCAGAAATTATTTAGAATATGGGTTGAATTTCATACCTATGCTGATATTGTGCTGAAAACTGCACAAATGGACATTCACTAATTTCAGTTAATGTTTGTCTTAGTCGTATATAAATTTTTCATCATTGCCCATGAAACGTAAATGTCACCAATGATTGACTGGTAACAGTTCATTGCATCTGTAGCTCCTTAGTTTGATGGACATGGATTGTCGTAGGTTAGAGAATTCAGGACATTTTCATCAAAGCCTAATTATCTTTTTGAACTTGGTGGTTTACTCACATTAACATGACCCTGTTTCAAACCACAAACTATTTTAATGTTATGCTTTTTTCTGGTGTAATCCTCCTTGTGCATAGCTAGTTGTTGTAAACTGACAGTGCTGAGTTTGCTCCTGTGTTAAATTTAGAAAGAAGAATGTGTTGGATGTTTATTTTTTCCCTTCTTGATTTTCCATCTTCCATAACTCACAAGGAAAGTAAAAGGCTTTTTACAAGTGCAGCTCTCCGCATAAATTTAGATGACAGGACATTAAATTTTTTCTAGTAATTCATTGTGTTCTTAAAGACTGAAAAATGATGCTGAGGTACTTTTCACAATGACTGCTTCCTCGAGCTATAGAGAGAACCCTCCCCTCCCCCCTCCCTCCCTTCCTCCACCCTCACATATGGGGTGGGGGTGTATAAGGGTGGAGGGGGAGTGTGGCAGGAGGCAGGATGAGGGGTTGGGGATGGGTAGCTAGTGGCTCAGTATATGGACTAGGCATGTGGTGCATGTTTGTAGAGGCTCATGGGGAGTGGTACTCATTGTAGGTGACTTGGATATGCGAACTGGGAGGGCGCGATAGGACAGAGGTAGGGGAAACTATTGGCTGGAAGGTATGGGGGCAGTGGGTTACGAGAGATTGAAGCGACGACAATTATGGGAGCAAAGGCTTGTTGCAAGGGTCACTCCCATCTGTGCAGCTCAGAGAAACAGGTAGTGGAGGGGAGGGGTCAGGTGGCCCAGGTTGTGAAGCAGCCATTGAAATTGAGCATGTAGTGCTCAGCTGCATGTTGTGCCACTAGTTGATCTACTTTGTTCTTGGCCACAGTTTGACCGTGGTCATTCATTCTTGCAGAACCAACTCTGAAAGCAGCCATGTCGTATATCAACTCTGCTGTAATCACAGCACAACTTTTTATGTCAGTATGACAACCAACCAGCTGTCCACCAGCTCTGTTAACAGAGGTCCAAGCATACAGAATAGTTTCATAGAAACGAATGTGGCGTAAAGATTTTTTTCAGCAATGGAGCCCAGTGTGTTGTGCAGGATGGCAAGTGTTCATCAGAGAGGAGGATTTTGTCAGGAGAGCTCCAGGGTAGTACGACAGAATCATTCTTATTCTCTGTGTACTTAACTGTCTGATGGATAGGGTGAGCAGCAATTTTCGACTGTTTGATGATGTCAGTTTAGTGTATGGAAAAGTGTCATTGTTGGGTGACTGTAGGAGATTACAAGATGACATGGTTAGAATCATATGGATAGAGCACGTAAGGTTGTTGTAGGGAAGGCAGGGGGTCGACTTCAGTTTATCTCTCTATCTCTGCGTAACTACCAAGATTTCATCACTCTGAACCTGCTTACTGCATTCAAGCTTTGATCTCCCTCTACTGTTTTTACCCACCCCACATATCCTTCCATTACCAAACTGACAATTCCTTGATGCCTGAGGATGTGTCCTATAAACTAATCACTTATTTCAGTCACGTTGTGCCATGAATTTCTTTTTCTCCAAATCAGTTCAGTACCTCCTCACTTGTTATTCGATCTGTTCAACTAACGTTCAGCATTATTCTGTAGCATATTTCGAAAGCTTCTATTCTCTTCTTGCCTGAACTGTTTATTACTCACATTTCACATACATACAGTCAGTTCCAAAAGAAATTGTACGCTGTTATCTGTATGAAATAAACGACACTGTTATAATTAAAAGACACTATTATGATTATACGTTTACATGAAAATACATATTGCACAACTACTTAATAGTTATGGCCGCCATTATTGATTATAGCTTGGTACGTTTTTGGCATGCTTTTCATGAGATTTTCTGTGTATTCTCTTGGTAACAATCTCCGTATCGTCCTGATCTGACATGACAGCTGCTTTAAAGTATACATATTGGCTTTCCTTTAAGCTTCACTTTAATACACAACCAAATATTTTCGATTGTATTTGCATCCAGAGACATTGCAGGCCAATTCATCTTGGACACCTCATTGTTTTGTTTCCAAACTGTACAGAAAACGACTGTGATGTTTCGGATCATTGTCCTCATTTGAACCAAATAGCTCCTTAACGGGCTTCAGAAGGCATTTTTGATAAGTATATAAATATAAATAAGTGATGCTTCAAATATTTTGCACTCATTTTAAACTGCAACTGGCAAAACAAAACATTCAACTCTCACACTGTTTATCTGTCCACTGTGCACATTGATTACAGATTCGAGACCACTACCAGAGATGTCGCTTCGGACGTTACGTTTAAAATTATGGCATGCGCTTTCATACTGAACTGACACACTTTCATACTGAACTGACTGTACAAGGGTACTCTCCAGAAAATATTTTAAGAAAAGAATTCCTAACACTTCAGTTGATATTAAATGTGAACAAATATCTCTTGTTCAGAAATTCTTTTCTTGCTGTTGTCAGTCTTTTCTGAATTGGCTATCATTAGTCATTTTGCTGCCCAAATAGCAAGACTCATCTGCTACTTGTATTGTCCTATTTCCTAATCTAATTTTCTCAGAATCAGCTGATATAATTCAAATATATTTCATTACTCTTGTTTTACTTTTATTGATGTTCATCTTACAATTATCCATTCCATTCAACTGTTCTTCCAAGTTCTTGGCCATCTCCAACAGAGTTACATTGTCATCAGCAAACCTTGAAAATTATATCTCCTTTTTTGTGAGTTTTAATTCAATTTCCAAATATCACCTTGGTTTCCTCCACAGCTTGCTTAGTGTATAGATTGAATAACATCAATGATAGGCTACAACCCTGTATTACCCCCTCCTCATTTATGACTTCCCTCTCATGTCCTTCAACTCTTACAGTTGTAATCTGGTTTCTGTGCAAATTGTAAATAGCATTTTGCTCCTTGTATTTTATCACTGCTATTTAGAATTTCAAAGTGAGTATTCCAGTCTACATTTTCAAATGCTTTTTTCAAATCTATAAAGTAATAAATGTGGGTTTGCTTTTCTTTAGTTGATTGTCTAAGATAAGATGTAGGAGTTGTATTGCCTTGTGTGTTCCTACATTTTTGTGGAATACAAATGGGTCTCCCCAGAGGTTGACTTCTATCAGTTTTTCCATTCTTCTGCAAATATTTCATGTCAACGTTTTGCAAACATGGCTTATTAAGCTGATGGTTCTGTAGTATTCACATCTGTCAGCACCTGCCTTCTCTGGAATTGGAATTATTGCATTCTTTCTGAAGTCTGGGGGTATATTTCTTGTCTCATATACTATGAGATGACAAAAGTCATGTGACAGTGATATGTACACATACAGATGAGAGTAGTGTTGCGTACACAAGGTATAAAAAGGCAGTTCATTTGTACTTGGGTGATTCATGTGAATAGGTTTCCGACATGATTGTGGCCACACAACAAGAATTAACAGGCTTGGAACGCAGAATGGTAGTTGGAGCCAGATGTGTGGTACATTCCATTTTGGAATTCATTAGGGATGTCTTATCAAGCCCCCTCCCCCCACTAGCAAAATTGTTATTTTCCCAATTGATTGTTGGATGTTTAAAGTCTCCACCAATGACTACAGTATGATAAGGGAACTTACGTATAAGGGAACTGAGGTTTTCTCTAAAGTTTTCAGTTATATCTAAAGTTTTCAGTTATATCAGGAGATGAGTCTGGTGAGTGATACAAAGATCTCATTACCATTTTATGCCCACCCCTTATACAGAGTCTTGCTGAAACAATCTCACATGCAGCTTCAGTTTCAGTTTTGATGGGTCTGAGGTTTTTTGTCTACTGCAATTGCACCACCTTAATTCCCCATTAGCTTATCCTTTCGATAAACACTTAAATTTTACCCAAAACTCTCACTGCTGTTAATTTCAGGTTTCAGCCAACTTTCTGTTTTTAGTATCACATGAACTTCACTCTTCAGGAGCACTTCAGACTCTGATATTTTGTCGCAAATGCTTCGGCAGTTCACTTACAGGATTTTAATATTCTTGCCTTGGGGCGGGGGGGCATTATTTTGGATCTTACATTTATACTTCAGGGCCTCCCATTGCTGCCATTATCTGGAATGGATGGAGAGTCACCAAATGTAAAAAAAAAATTAAAAAAACCTTGAGTGTGCCCCACACACAGTCACGTGCCTGGGTAGCAGCCATGGATGTGTAGTGCATGCCTGACCCAGTTAGGGGACCCTACAGTTCTGAACACTATGGCGCAAGTCCAGAAAGTCACAGTCTAGCTTGTCACAGAAACTTCGAAGTCTCTGGTACAGTCCTTCCATTTGACTCAGCACCACAGGGCCACGAGCACTTCTGAGGACAATGCTACAAGTTTTCAGCTTCACTGAAACTCCATATACAAGGTTGGTCTTTTCAAACTACTCTGTCAGTCACTGGAATGACCCAAGTATGACCTTAGAGCCCAGACAACAGGCATCATTTGTTCCAACATGCACTACAATCCGCAGTTGGTTGCACCTTATTCCCTCAGTGGCTGCTGGAATAGCCTCTTCAACATGTTGAATGAGGTCCCAAGCTTACACACAGAGTGCATGTGGTGTCCTTTCCTGTCACTTGCTGCCTTTTCCATGAGGGGTACCATCATTTACCATGAATTTAAACTGCTGACAATTAATAGACTCTTACCCTTAGACATTTGCTTCTTCTTGAAACAGGACAAAACATGTTTCCCCAAAGCAGGTGAAGTGAGTACCACTGGCTCAGTTTCAGCAATAGACAGCACCTCGAACTTGTTGGTTATGGGAATTGGAATAACACCCTGAGTCCTCCCTGGTCCCAATCTACTCTTTACTGGAAGCCTACATCTACCATTGACACACCACTTGCAGTCAAGTGGATGAGTAATGACAGATCCCATACTTTCTGCGGAGGAGACAGTATCCACAGGAGAGTACAGTATTTGATGTACCTTTGACACTGGCACCACAGGTACATGACTCGGAAGTTCTTCTACTGCACTGATTCACAGCAGTTGCCAATCATTTGACAGTAGTTAGGGCAATTTCCAGCTGCTTACGAATGTCAACCAAGTCACCCTGTGTTTGAGAGCAGGACTAGTGTGGCGTTTGAGAACAAGACTTGTGTGGCTGCTTCATGCTTGGTGTAATGTATTACAGGGCAGTGTCAAATAGGTTTAAAATAAGCCTGCTGACCATTTTTTAATTTGTTGAGCTAAAAAATTACTAAATTTCTACAAGAATTGAAGCAAGTACAGTAAGTAGCAATCTGTCTTTTCCTACATTGTTAAGATGAGATTTCTATTAAGGCAACAGAAAAACCTGTGGTAAAAATTATTAGTTTCCTAAAACTTTTTGAGATTAATTATAGCCATCAACAAACTGGAAAACATAGTTAAATTATGATAAATGTAGACACTATGTACTCCTTTTGAAGGGAAAACACAGTATGTTAATTACAATATCTGCTAGAGGAACTAACTACCAAAGCTGATTTATTGCAAGTTAGACTATGCGCAGGACAATTGTAATTCTCAGACTTGTACATTTATTTGTGTTCATATACGAGGGCAGTTCAATAAGTAATGCAACACATTTTTTTCTGAAACAGGGGTTGTTTTATTCAGCATTGAAATACACCAGGTTATTCCCCAATCTTTTAGCTACACAACACTGTTTTTCAACGTAATCTCCATTCAATGCTACGGCCTTACGCCACCTTGAAATGAGGGCCTGTATGCCTGCACGGTACCATTCCACTGGTCGATGTCGGAGCCAACGTCGTACTGCATCAATAACTTCTTCATCATCCGCGTAGTGCCTCCCACGGTGTCCTTCATTGGGCCAAACATATGGAAATCCGACGGTGCGAGATCGGAGCTGTAGGGTGCATGAGGAAGAACAGTCCACTGAAGTTTTGTGAGCTCCTCTTGGGTGCGAAGACTTGTGTGAGGTCTTGCGTTGTCATGAAGAAGGAGAAGTTCGTTCAGATTTTTGTGCCTACGAACACGCTGAAGTCGTTTCTTCAATTTCTGAAGAGTAGCACAATACACTTCAGAGTTGATCGTTTGACCATGGGGAAGGACATCGAACAGAATAACCCCTTCAGCGTCCCAGAAGACTGTAACCATGACTTTACCGGCTGAGGGTATGGCTTTAAACTTTTTCTTGGTAGGGGAGTGGGTGTGGCGCCACTCCATTGATTGCCGTTTTGTTTCAGGTTCGAAGTGATGAACCCATGTTTCATCGCCTGTAACAATCTTTGACAAGAAATTGTCACCCTCAGCCACATGACGAGCAAGCAATTCCGCACAGATGGTTCTCCTTTGCTCTTTATGGTGTTCGGTTAGACAACGAGGGACCCAACAGGAACAAACCTTTGAATATCCCAACTGGTGAACAATTGTGACAGCACTACCAACAGAGATGTCAAGTTGAGCACTGAGTTGTTTGATGGTGATCCGTCGATCATCTCGAACGAGTGTGTTCGCATGCTCCGCCATTGCAGGAGTCACAGCTGTGCACGGCCGGCCCGCACGCGGGAGATCAGACAGTCTTGCTTGACCTTGCGGCGATGATGACACACGCTTTGCCCAACGATTCACCGTGCTTTTGTCCACTGCCAGATCACCGTAGAATATCTATGTCCTCCTATCTATGAATATCTGAGATGCCCTGGTTTTCCGCCAAAAGAAACTCGATCACTCCCTGTTGTTTGCAACGCAAACAGACGCCATTTTAACAGCTCCGTACAGTGCTGCCACCTGTCAGAAGTCAATGAAACTATACGAGACGAAGCAGGAATGTTTGAAAATATTCCATAAGAAATTTCCGGTTTTTTCAACCAAAATTGGCCGAGAAAAAAAATGTGTTGCATTACTTATTGAACTGCCCTCGTACAAGGAGACTACATTGAAAAATAAAAAAAAGTTTCAGTGATGTAAGTACTTTTTTCTATTCCATTCTGAGAACTTTTCAAACCACCCTCATATTTTAGAATGTGTAGTTATAAACAGGCCTGACCTTATCAACTGTGTCAGTATAGACACAGGAATGGGTATTGAAGTTAATAAATACATCAAGAAGGCTAGGAGAGTATTGTTGGTAGAAAATTCTGATAAGCAGTTGTTAGCGTCCCACTTAGACAATGAGTGGACATCATTTAGTTCCATTATAATTGATGCAGAGGAATTATGGGCCAAGTTAAAAAATTGTAAATTGTGCCCTGGAGACACATGTGCCATGTAAGTGGATTGAGAATGGAAAAGACTCACCATGGTTTAATAATTAAATTCAGAAAATGCTGAGGAAACAGAGATTGTTGCACTCTCATTAAAAATAAATAAATAAAAATGTTGACAGCCAAAATTTAGTAGAAATTCATGCATCCATTAGATGATCAGCTGTTATATCTTAGTGAAAGATATTGCCAAGAACCTAAGAAAGTTCTGGTCATATGTAAACTCATTAAGATGTCAAAGTCTTCCATCCAGTCACTTGTTGACCTGTTTGGGGTGGTAATAGAAGACAGCAAAAGGAATGCTGAAGTTTCAGATTTCACATTTAAGAAATCATTCATCCAGCAGGATCATGCAAACATACAGTTGTTTGACTGTTGCATGGAGGACATAATAAGAGGTTTCCCTGGTGTAGAGAAGCAACTGAAAGAGTTGAAAGTAAGTCATCACATGCAGATGGAGTCCCAGTTTGGTTTTACAGCAAGTACTGTGAGGCATTTACCCCTTACTGAGCTTGCATTTACCACGAATTTCTTGCCCAGCGCAAAGTCCCAAGTGACTGGAAAAAGTGTAGAGACTCTTGTATATAAGAAAGATAAAATGATGAACCCACATAATTACAGACCAATGTCACTGACATCAGTTTGCTGCAGAATACTTGCTGCAGAATACTTGAACATTCTGGGTCTGAATATAACAAAAAAGAGAAAAGCTTCTGTCCACAAATCAGCGAAGATTAAGAAAGTATCGCTTGTGTGTGGTTCCCAGACATATGAGTGGCTCAAAGGCTTCTTAAGTAATAGAACTCAGTATGTTGTCCTCAACATAAAGTGTTCATCAGAGACAGGGGTATCATCAGGAATGTGTGAGGGAGTGTGATGGGACTGCCCTCACTCTCTATATAAGAGGGATGTTCAATAAGTAATGCAACACATTTCTTCCACAGCCAATTTTGGTTGAAGAAATGCAGAATTTGCTGTGGTAAATTATGGAATATTGTCACTTCAGGTCACTATAGTTTCTGAAGTTTCGACAGATATTGTTGAGCATTGTTAGTTGTGAAGTGCATTAATGGAAACATTGGACAGGAGCGAATGGAGCATTTGATTGAGTTCAGTGACATATGTCAAAATAAATTTTGTTACATAAGTAAGCTACTATGTACACAATACATGAAAGACAACATATGACGCTTCTCATATACGAAATCAAGAGGAGGGGTTCCCATAATAATCTTAGTAACATGTACTTCAGTTGCACAAAATATTGATTGGAGCTCCATTGGTCGTTTTATCAGTAATTACTCCCAGAAAATATACAGATTAAGAATAGCAGGCCACATGCCTTAGAACAAACACAACATACAAATAAAATTATTAACCACTATGCTTCATCCTCTCCGGTTTAGGGATTTATCATAACCAACAAGACTTGATACCTGGAAATATTTTGACTTTAAATTAAACCAACACTATACGTAAGAAACAAATACCTTCCAGGGACATTAAATTAACATACTTCAAACAGTCAGGAACAGGATTACACAAAGAGGTAACAACCCATACCTCGATATATGCTAGTATGTAGGTTTGGATCCCTAGCGGCACTCCCCTTTCACCCAAACCTCGAATATGGATCGTACCAGCCATATTTAAAAAAAAAAAAAAAAATCTCAAATTGCACTTGCAACAGGGCACTAGGCACTAGTAGACACCAGCAACACACAACACATAAACACATGTACTTCTATAAACAGTGATAGTGCAGAAAGCCAGTTTGTGAATAGTAGTTAGTATCAATATCCACACATGACCTCCTCATACAACAACTTTATTCTTGTTCGTTAATAAGCACCCTGAAAACCAGTTTGCCTTTGGGTACATAATTCAAGTCCCACAGGAAACAAATCTGTCATCCATAAGTGGCACACTGCAGTCGAATGAACATAAAGTGGGCCAGGTGGTAACATTGACTGGACACAGTGTTCAGTGACACTGCGTCATTCAGAAGAAATCCTCACTTCAAGCCGGTGACTTATACTCAAGTCCATCATTCTGGTACACCACTTGCTCGTCTACAACACTAGTCCAGCACCCCTTTGCATCCACCGCTCACTTCCTCCTTGCGCCACCAGCGGGACTCTCTCTTCCTAATGTCCCATAAACCCACGAGAGGTCGCCTCACTGCCGAGAGGAAGCAAGACCAACCTAGGCGGCTAGTGACAACCTAAACCCATAGTGCCGTACACAGCACATACTCCCCCCCCCCTCTTTCGGCGACCCGCCGAGCCCAAAGAAGGGAAGGAAGTCATCTTTTAGCCCTCAGGACCTGGCTTTATCTGTGACAAACATACCCGTACCTCTTTACCTATTTCATGTTTCTTTAGACGGATGGTAACTGGTATCAGGAACTCCCGGGTCTCAAAAGGCCCATTAAATCGGGGTAGCAATTTATTGGCAATCTTGTCTGAGGCCTTACTCACCCCTTGAAAATTATGGACCCAGACTGTGTCCCCGACCTTATAAGAGTTGGGCCGCTGCCACTTACTGCATCGCATGGCTGGCTTTCTATGCACCTCCTGGATACACCTCGTGGCATGCGTCTACTGTGCAACTACCTGCTGTACATCCTTCCCTTCAGGTAAAAAGCCCTCAATGGATGATGAATTCCACAGTGGAGTGGCCAACTGATATTCCAGAAGCAAGCCGGCAGGTGTAGACTAATGGCTCTCAAGGCAGGCGGTGCTAAACACCATCGACAACCAGGTCAGTGAGTGATCCCATCGCCCTTGATCTGCACTATGGCAGGCGATTAAGGCAGCTTTGAGATCCTATTCAACCTCTTAGCATAGGAGGGGTTATAATAATAGTGGGTCACAGTTATGTGGCAAATACCCATCACAAGGCAGAACTGTCTGAACTGATGTCCAGTAAAGGTGGTCACATTATCCATAACCAGGGTTTGGGGTGGTCCAAAGGTCCCAAATATATCTTGTAACTTCTGTTCGACCATCTGTGCAGTTGCTCCCTGAACAGGTAATAACCAGACACACTTTGTAAAGGCATCTGTAGTGTTCTGCAGTTGGCAGGAAAGAAGAAACAGTCAAGTTTGAACACACTTTATTATAATTTAAAAAAATGCTTCTTGACATGCACTAATTGTCAAACACAAGAACCACAAGAAAACCCCACAATTCTTGTGGTGACAAAACTAGATAAGGAAACAAGACAATGAAAGAAAATAATGATCAAAATCTACTCCACCAATTACAAGATACAACGTATTACTGAATGCTACAGTGAGTGTATACTATGCTAGAGCCGGTGTAAGTACTGGCCAGAGCTGTCCCTAGTGGTAGGTAAACACTGCCGGTCTGACTGTCCAGGCGTGCTTATAAGGCCGAGTCGGCGGAGTGCTAAATCAGTCACATGATTTACAGTTGGTGGAACACTGTCACATGTTGTCTGGCGAAGTAGTTCTGTGTTTATTCAGAAAGTCAGTTATTGTTTATATCCTTTGGCGATGTTTCGCTCTGCGCTCTTGAAGGTAGGTCGGCAGCCCATCTTGCTTGTCAATTGTGTGGGCCCTCTAAATGATAAGGGGCCGAAATGACATTTCTCCCCTTCGAAAAAAGAATGCACAGCACCACAAACATCCATAGGATCTGGGGTGTCCTGTTTGACGTCCATGAGTTCGTGGACGGCAGGGGCAGGAGGCGGTGATGCAACAGGGGAAGCTGTTGGCAGAGACAGTGACAGATGCGGAGGCAGAAGCAGAGGTTCCATCACAGGGCGGCCAGTGATAGGTACTGGCAGCTCCTCTGGGGTGTCGTGGTCCTCTAGACGGGGTCGGAGATGGTTGAGGTGCGAGCAGGCTGTGGAACTGTTGGCCCAACAGAGAGATGCCATTGCCTGGCGGCAGAGCTTGGTGATGACTGCAGGTGCCCAGCACGCCCATGGATGAGAGATCCACACTCAGACCTCCTGACTGATGTGGAAGGAGTGCACCAGAGTGCGGGCGGGAGGGTGAGAAGTCTCAGGAACAAGGACAGATAAGGGAGAGTGGAATGATCAACTTGAAGTACCTCTGCTGCACTTTTACCAGCATGGGGGCAGTGTGTTGTGTAGCCAAAAAAAAGAAGAATGGCCTCCTCCAGCAGGTAATGGCTCAGTAGCTTATCAAGCTGGGTCTTGAACACCCACACAAAATGTTCTGTCCGGCCGTTTGACGCAGGGTGAAATTGGGCAGTATGGATGCAGGAAATTCCATTGGCAGTATAGCATTGCTTAAACTTGGTCGAAGTAAACTGTGGACCAGTATCTGTAACGATCATTTTGGGGAGTCCCTCGGCAACAAAGAGGCACCGGAGAACTTTGGTAGTCTCAGCAGAAGTAGTGTTCATCATGCAGGAGACATAAGGGTATTCCGACATGATCTGTATGAGCTACTGAGAACCATGAAAGGCCCTGCGAAATCCAAATGGAGACATTCCCATGGAGCAGCTGCATTCGGCCATTAAAAATACTGGTGCAGGGTGCTGCCTTGGCATGTTTGGCATGTGTTGCATGCTGACATGAGGGAGGCAATGTCTTTATCCAAACCCTGCCAATAAAGGTGTCAGCGGGCCAGCTGTTTAGTGACGATGATGCCCCAATGGCCAGTGTGGAGGAGGTCGAGGGCACAGCGGCACAATGCGTGTGGTATGACCACCCAGGGAACGTCTGAATAACTGTACAAAAGGATGACACCACTGCAGCAAAAGAGACTGCTCCGATAATCCCAAAAATGCTGGACCTCTGCACTACGGACAATACAATGACTGGTCGGCCAACATGGAAGTCCCTGATGCCGCGGGACAACTGAGGTATCTGAGTAAGGATTGACACAATCGTGGCTTCCCCCACAAATCTGCCTGGCTTTTGTCTTCTCTGTCCTCTTTGTCCTCGCCAAACATATGGCTTAAGCCATCCACTACAATATTTTCCAAACTGTGGATACCGTTAACTTCGAATTTGAATGCCAAAATCTGCATTGCCCATCTTGCTATGCGACCAGTCCTCCTTGGCCTAGCTAACACCCAGCTAAGTTCCTGGTTGACAGTTTCGAGAATGAACTTCTGAATTTCTCCATACTGAAAAGCACTGCCAAGCTTCCAGTCCATAGATGGAGTACCGTATTTACTCGAATCTAAGCCGCACTTTTTTTCCGGTTTTTGTAATCCAAAAAACCGCCTGCGGCTTAGAATCGAGTGCAAAGTAAGCGGAAGTTCTGAAAAATGTTGGTAGGTGCCGCCACAACTAACTTCTGCCATCAAATATATGTAGCGCTACAACAGACATGTTTTGCAGGCACAAAGATAAATACTGGCGCCAAAACCTCTTCGTCAGTAAATAAATTTAAAAAAAAAGGTGGAAAACGAGCTATTTTCTCCGCTCCGAGTTTCGACCACTGCACTTTCATACATTATCCAACGAAGTAAATAGAAATTTCGTATTGTTCATCTTCTAGCAGCATTTCAATGTACTACAAAAATCCAAGTGGCAAGACTGTTTGGGATGTTTGTCAATATGGGAAACTTTACGTCCTGAATTTTTTCCTACCTGTGAAAAGAGATGGTTGCTACTAGGAACTTTTATGAATTGTGAATCACATGCAGTATTCTCTTCACCATAGGAATAATACGAATATAAACATTTTGCCATGTATTCTTTCGTGTTTGCTGCTGTCTCATTTAAATCCTGTCTGCCTACTAAACTACGAAACTAGAGCGAGAGCACAGCAAACACGGAAGAATACACAAATCATGTCATGTTTATATTCGTATTATTCTTATAGTGATACAGTCAGAAATGAAGCACGGTAATTGACTAGATTTTTAAATCTAAGATGACTAATTTCTGTGCAGAATATAATGTACTAAAGAGGCGTCTGCAAACATTTTCAAACGGAGAAAAATGTTCGCTAAACTCTCGTTCAGAGCATCTTCCATCATATGCAGTCTATTATTTGGTTCTTGTTGATCATTATCAAAGAAAGCAGCAGTGTAAGTAACCGCGCACAAGAGCAAGCCAAGCCGCAAGCGGCTACAGGCCGTAAACACTCATTATCAGAATGCGACAAACAATGCATGACACAGTACAGTAATGCATTATCAGCTTAGAGTGACGTAAACACATAACGGCACTTATCAGATCAAAGAAAAATAAGCAATCAATTCAAACCAGACGAAGCACGTGAAGAAGGAAGGGTACCCGTATAAATACGGACGGAGCGCCTGACGCATAGCAATGGCTACCTGGTAAAGCTTAACTGCTAAGCTTACGACTCGAACCAAACTACTGTAGCTGTATCGTCATTCATTCAACCTCAATTGTGTCTCATATCATAATGGACCAACTTAGTTTCGATTTGGAGGTGCGGCCTAAAACTTTTATCTCCCCTTGAATTTCGAGTTTCAAATTTCAGGTGCGGCTTAGAACCGGGAAAATTTTTTTCCTTGATTTCGAGTCTCATTTTTCAGGTGCGGCTTAGATTCGAGTGCGGCTTAGATTCGAGTAAATACGGTACCTCTTCTCCAGATCATTCAGCCTTCTTGAGACATAAGCCATCACTCTCCTTCCCCCTTCCTGTTTCGCCCCAACATCTAATGCCAATGTGCCAGTCTGCAGGATGAATTTGCTATTGAAATCCAGTAAAGCTAACACTGGTGCTGATTGTAAAGCCTCCTTTAATGCTCGAAATGAACTATCCTGTTATGGTCTGCACACAAACTTACATCCTTTCTTGCGCAACTCAGTAAGTGGAGATCATTTCGGCAAATCTGTTAATGAGTTTTCGGAACAAGTTTGTGATGCCTACGAACCTTGCCACCTCCTTAACATTCCATGGAGTAAGAAATTGTTGAATCGCCTCTATACTTTTGTTGTCAATGCAAATTCCCTCTCCCAATTCAATATACCCCAAAAATTCCATAGTCGCACTGACAAAAACTACATTACAGGAATTAACCATGAGCTCTGCCTCTCCCAGTCACCGAAACACCTCCCACAAATGCTAAATATGTTCATGCACCAGTTGACTGTATATTTCTGGATCATCCAAATAATGGTAAACAAACTTAAAGTTGATATCCGGAAACACAGCGTCTTTGAGCTGGGAGAGGACAGCTCCCCCCAAGTGGCCAGTCCAAAGGGGACCCAGTTGAACTCAAATGCAAGTCAGTCGTGAAGGCAGTTATGGTCTTTGAGCCATCTTCCAAGGGAATGTTATTGTATGCCTGATTCAAATCCAAGGTTGTAAAGAGCTTAGCCCCCTTGAACCACCCGAAACATGTATGCAAGTCTGGCAAAGGCACCAATCGTAAAATAACTTTCTTGTTAAGATCACGGTACTCCATAATCGGATGAAACTCACTGTTGGCATTATGGTACCAAAACTAATCAGGGCAGCATATGGTGACTTAGATGCACGTATCATCCTCTTGTCTAATATCCTGTCAACATGTTCCTTCTAACCGTTTCATTTTTTGGGGCAAAAACCAATATGGCACTTTCTTAACTGGGACCTGATCACTCAGCTTAATGTGATATGCAGTTTATCAGGTCTCTTCAGTCAACACGTCAGGGAATTCCTTACATACTGCCTTGATTGCCATCTTGAAGAAAACTATCAAGGTGATGCAGTAGGCCGGCCAATGAAGTTTGGGCTTCTCCTCCTTTCACTTCCAGAGTCTGAGTGTCACCAGTCATAGTGATTAATCCCCTTTTCTCATGCTGACAATACCCAAGCAGAAGTTGAGGATTAAAACTGCTTCCTTGCCCAGCCAGGGATAAGGCCTGTCTTAGCAATAAAATCGTCTCTCAATATGCATTCTGTTGCCAAGTTCTCAATCACTCTTATATTTATCTTCCACAAATAATCTCTCACCATGACCTTAACACGCAAAACCCCTTTCATGCCCAAACTTAATCTGTCCACCACCAAATAGCCTTCAGAATTAATTCCTAAACTTCCCCATCTACACACTGCCTCATGTTCTCAGAACCACTTCTCATTAATGTCCAGTATCAAACATCCCAAATCAAGTAATGTGCAAACCAGACCATTATTCACTGCAGTGACTTTCCTTCTCTGACAGAACTAATTAACTTCCCTTCACCTTGCAATAGTTGTCATAATTTATGTTCCCTCTTGTCCATGCCCATACACTCCCTTCTCACATGTCCCCGTCTGCCAACACATTATTTCGGAGACTCACCTTCCACCTTGCTGGTGTAATTGCCCATCACCTGGACTGCCTACTTCGGGAGCCTTCTTCACCGACGGTCCTCACAACTCCTGTCTCAGGTCCATGCTCTCCATTGGGTGTCCATGAGCTCCGCGGTCTGCACGTGCCTGATTGTTACTTCTAACTAATCATAAGTGACAGGAGTCCCACAAAATATTGCCCTCTGTCTAGTCTCTACATTCAAACCAACCAAAATCTGTCAGACCGTCTGTTCCTCAGTACACACTAACTCTTGGGCTGTCACACTTTTCTTTACTCGCTCTACATACTCTACTAGTGGCTTGAACATACCTTACTCATACCATTATTATTGGGCCCTCGGAGGAACTAACCTACAAATCCTTTCTCTTAGTTGTTTCCAAGTGCATGTTACTTCTAATGATCTCACTAGTTCAGCATGCACCCTTCCCGTAGCAGTAGTGCCCTGCCCAAGAACTTCGAGACATCCAAATCATCAAATTGCATATCCACTACTTGCCTCTGAAATTCTACAGAAAAATTAAAGAACTCAATTATACTATCAACCGAATCTAGTGACAAATTCCAATTGTCCTGCAACAAGATTTGCAATTTTGAAAACATGTCAAGGACAGTTGTCCTGCCCCTGCATCAGCAGCAGCTTGACTACATTCACGTGTCCTTTCCCCATAATTCGTAGTCTGGTCCTCCAACTATTCCTGAATACTCTTACTGCAGGTTATTAAAAATTGTCCCTGTGCCTTGTCCACACCTACCAGGTCATTCATCCCGTCTAAGTAATGGTTAAACCATGGTTGCAACCTACTCACTTGACTCTTGAGTGCAAACAATGTCACCCTGCATGAACTCCAACATTTCCTCGAAAGTGCCAACAATAGCGGCAGTGACCAGACTTACCTTTGTGGGGTCGGTAATCTGATGTACCAGTAAATGGCTGTTTTGGTGAACCTATTCAGTTAATTCCCACATGGTACCTTTTGGCTTGGGTTTACGCCTACGTAACTCATAGATCAGTTCGCTCCATCTCAAATAAGCCACTTCCCTGACTTCAGCAGGCATTCTGAAAAAATGCAACCTATGTAAGCAACTTAACTGAAACAAATCACTGTACAGCACACATGAGCAAGTTACCTACAACATATCACTGTACTCGATCGAACTTGCTCTGCTACCACTAATGAAGCACATTAATGGAAACATCGGATAGGAATACGAATGGAACATTCACCTGAGTTCAATGACATATGTCAAAATAAATTTTATTTCAAAAGTAAGCTACCATGTATACAAGCCACCAAAGAAATATAAGACCCTTCTCATACATGAAATCAGAAGTTGGGATTCCCTTCGTAATCTTAATAACACTTACTTCAATTTCTGCAAAATATTGATTGGAGCTCCATTGGCCATTTTATCAGTAATTACCTCCAAAAATTTACAAGGTAATAATATCAGGCCACACGCCTTAGAACAAAAATAACACGTAAATAAAATTATTGACCACTATGCTTTGTCCTGACCAGTACAGGGATTTATCATAACAGACCAGAAATGGTATCTGGAAACTTTAGTTATCATATTTTGACTTTAAACTGAACCAAAACAATACGTAAGGAACAAATACCTTCCAGTTACATTAAATTAACATTCTCCAAACATTCAGGAACGGCCGGGTGATAACGTTGGCTGAACAGATTGCAGCAGGGACACTGCATCATACAGAAGCAATCTTTACGTCCAGCTGGCGAGCTATACTCATGTCCAACATTCCATTATGTCATTTGCTCCTCCACAAGACTCCAGCACTCCACTGCATCCGCCATTCACTTCCTTCTGTTGCCACCACCAGGACTCTCTCTCCTCCTGATGTCCCATGACCCCACGAGATGTCGCCTCATGGCCGAGAAGCACGATCAACCAAGGCACCTAGTGCCAACCTAAACCCATAGTGGCGTACATGGCATAGCTGCAAGAGACAGAAGACACTTTGTTGGTGCTGCACATTTTAGTGATTTTGACTAAGGTAAACTCTCACTGCAGTGTTCTTCTTCAACACATCAGTGTAGAAGTGTGCACAGGAACAGCTAAGTGAAAAAATCTGTGTAATAAGTGTGTTTATTTATATAAGAAAGTCGACTTCGGAATTTTCCTTTGCATGAGATTGCATACTTTACTGTTTGCATCACTTCTGAATAAACTTTAATTGATTGTACCAATACCTGTTTGTATTGTGATATATTGTGAAATTTTGAACATTCACGAGGGCTGCGATAAACTCCTACTGTCATCGTCAATTATAGGCTTAAATGTAATTGTGCTCTTTCAAAATTTTTACAATGGTAGGCCTACTCTTGTTCAGAACAATTGTTCTCTAATATTATTGTACAATTATGTGAGAAATAGGTTATTTTTGAGAATTTTCAGACAGTTACAAAACTATATTTTCGTAATTTACCGATATGAGTGTTTTGCATAAGTATCTTATTTCCTAGCAAATCAGCGTTTGTGGTTCACAGTTCTGTTAAAGAAAACATTCTATCTTATTGTATGTCAACACAAATAAACATGTGTTTTAGAGAATTTTCAGAGGCCGCCATTGTCCTTTGTGAAATCTACAAGCAATTTGTAGTAAATTGGTGTTTGTTATTTAGTTAGAGTAGCAGATGTTCTAACTAACATTTTGTGTTATGTATAGTTTTCCCTTAAAGAGGAGTAGCCTTGTATATTATGTGCATTTGTTGTAAATTAACTTCATTTTCAAGTTTACTAACAACTGTAATTAATGTCAAAACGTTTTAGGAAACCACTAACTTTTACCACAGGTTTTTGTGTTGCCATAATAGAAATCTCATTTTGTGTATTTGCTTGAATTCGTATAGAGGATTAGCAACTTTTTAGCTCTACAAATTGAAAGACAATAAGTGGACTTACTTTAAAGTTGTTTGTTCACTGCCTTGTAATACGTTGCACTGACCAAAATGCAGCCCACTGTGAAGGCTGTTCTCAAACACAGGATGCGTTGGTTGACATTCATAAAGAGCAGAAAATCGCCTTGACTACTGTCAAACAATTGGCTGCTGCTGCAAGTCAGTGGGTTGCAAGAGCTCCTGAGAGTCGTGTACCTGTGGTACCTGTGCAGAGCTATCTCAAGTCTATCCTCATCTGTGGTTCCTGCTTCCTCTGCAGAAAGTACACTCTGCGAGTAGCAAGTCAATGCTAGATCTAGGTGTCCTGTGTCCTTTACAGGGTAGTCGGGGCCAGGGAGGACTCAGGGTATTGAACTGATCCCCCTAACCAAGAAGTTTGAGGTGCTGTCTTTCAGTGAAACCGAGGCAGTGGGACCAGCTTCACCTGTTTTTGGGGAACGTGTTTCATCCGGTGTCAAGAGAAGGAAAATTCCTAAGGGTAGGGCTCTATTAATCATCGGCAGTTCAAATATATGTCAAATGATGATACCTGTCAGGGAAATGGCAGCAAAGGATGGGAAAGGACAGCAGGTGCACTTAGCATGTATGCCTGGGAGCCTCATTCAACATGTTGAAGAGGCTATTCCAGCTGCCATTGAGGGAACAGTGTGCAACCAACTGCAGGTTATGGCAAACGTTGGAAAAAATGATGCCTGTCATCCGGGCTCTTAGGTCATATTTGGGTCATCCCAGTGACTGGCAGAGAAGTTTGAGAAGACCAGCCTTGTGCATGGAGTTTCAACAAAGCTGACAACTTGCGGCATTGTCCCCAGAACTGATCGTGGCCCTTAGGTTCTGTGTTGAGTGGGAGGACGGAACCAGAGACTGAATGTTTCAGTGGCAAGGTAGGCTGTGATTCATGTACTTGTGCCATAGGGTCAAGAACTGTAGGGTCCCCCTAAATGGGTGCACTACCCATCAGAGGCTGCTACTCAGGTAGCTGACTGTGTGTGGGGTGCACACAAGAGTTTTTTTTAGATTTGGTGACTCTCCAGCCAATTCAGATAACGATAGCTGAAGGAAACCCAGAAGTATCAATGTAAGATCGAAAGAGATGCCTCCCACAGGTGAGAGTATTAAAATTCTAATGTTAAACTGCTGAAGCATTCACAACAAAAAGCCTGAGTTCGAAGCACCAATGAAAAGTAGTGAAGATCAAATGATTTCTAGGTACAGAAAGCTCATTGAAATGTGAAATTTATAGCAGTGAGATTTTTGGGGAAAATTTAAGTGTATATTGAAAGGATAGGCAAGTGGGAAATGGACGTGGTGCATTTTTAGCAGTAGACAATAAACTCAAATCCACCAACATAGAAATTGAAGCTGCATGTGAGATTGTTTGGGCAAGACTCAGTACCAGGGGCGGGCATAGAATGATAATTGGATCCGTCTGTCACCCACCAGACAGCTAGTGATTCACCCAAAAGACTTAGAGAAAACCTCAGTTCATTTGTACATAAATTCCCCAGTCATACTGTAATTGTTGGTGGAGACTTCAGTCATCCAACAATTAACTGGGAAAATTACAGTTTTGTTAGTGGTGAGTGTGATAAGACATCCTGTGAAACATTACTGAATGCCTTCTCTGAAAACCATCTAGAACAGACAGTTCAGAAACATACGGGATCTAACGGCAACAAATACACTTGACTGCCTTAAGGATTTCCACATTGAAACTGGTATTAGTCACCATGATGCGGTTGTCGTAACAATGATTACCAATGTACAAAGGATGTCTAAAACAAGCAGAAAGACATATATGTTCAGTAAAGTAGATAAAAAAATCAGTTGCGACACAATTCAACAAGGAACTTGAAACTTTCAGCTTAGCACAGAAGCACGGAGAGAAACTGTAGCTCGTGGATGGATATGTATCCAGTAGAACAGTTCAGAATGGGAGGGAACCTCCTTGGTATACAGTCACTGTAAAGAAATTTCTAAAGAAGCAGAGAGTACTGCATAATAGGTGTTAAACAAAGTGTAGGGTTATAGAGAGAGAGAAATGTGAATGAAACACATTGGCTGTCAAGAGAGCGATGTGTGATGCCTTCAGTGATTACCATAGCAGAATGATATTTCACAAAACCCAAAGAAATTCTGGTCATAGATAAACGCTGTTAGTGGCACCTAAGTTACTGCCCAGTCCCTAATGAAAGAGACAGGAGCCAAAACTGAGGATAGCAAAGCAAAAGCTCATGTGCTTAACTCTGTTTTCAAATGTTCCTATACAAATTGAAACCCAGGAGAATTGCCCAGATTTAATCCTCGTACCACAGGAAAGATGAATGAAATAAGAATTTGTGTCAGCGGTGTTGTGAATCTGAGCAAAGCTCCAGGGCCCGATAGAATCCCTGTCAGATTCTATACTAAATTTGGGGCTGAGTTAGTCCCTCTTGTCACTGTAATCTGTCATAGATTCCTTGAACAAAAAATCATGCCCATTTCTTTGAAAAACGTACGGGTCACACATTTCTATAAGAAGGGTAGTAGAACTGATCTACAAAACTATCGTCCATTGTCCTTAACATTGATTTATTGTAGAATCTTAGAACTTATTCTGAGCTCAAATATACTGAAGTATCTTGAACAGAATTACCTCAGTGCCAACCTGGATGGATCCCAAAAACATTTATCATGTGAAACCCAACTCGCACTTTTCTCACTTCAGTAGATGCAGTACTTCTTGATTTCCAAAAAGAATTTGACTCAGTACCACCCCTATACTTATTGTGACAAGTACAATCATATGGGGTATCAAGTGAAATTTGTGATTGGATTGAGGACTTCGTGGTAGGGAGGACACAGCATGTTATCTGGAATAGTGAGTCATCGTCAGATGTACAAGTAACTTTTAGTCTGCCCCTCGGAAGTGTTCATGTCCATGTTCATATTGTGTATTAGTGACATTGGTGGCAATAGTAATAGTAACCTCAGACTTTTTGCAGATGATGCAGTTGTCTATAATGAAGTACTATCTGAAAGAACCTGCATAAATATTCAGTCAGATCTTGAAAAGATTTGAAAACAGTGTAAAGATTGGCAACTTGTTTTAAAAGTACGGAAATGTAAAACTATGTTCTTCACCTGGGAGTAACACTTTGTAGGGATGTGAAATAGAATGATCACAAATGCTCAATTGTGAGTAAAGCAGGTGGTAGTTAGTTAGCTACATGTTCCACGGATCACTTTGCACGATGTAATGATGTGGAATGAGTCATTTTAAATTAAAATTGCAAATTAATTTGTACATATGGTTACATAATGAACATTTCTAAGGGCTATTTTTATTTACCATCTAGTGGAGATGCTGAGTCGCAGATAGGTAAAACAAAAAGGTTTTCACACTTAAAGCTTTCAGCCAAAGGCCTTTGTCAACAATAGACGCACATACGCACACACACACTCATGCAAACATAACTCACACACATGACTGCACTCTCAGGCAACTGATACCACACTGCGAGCAGCAGCACCAGTGCGTGATGGGAGTGGTGACTGGTTTGTTGGAAAGGAGGAGGCTAGAGCGGGGAGGAGGAGAGATAGTATGGTGGGGATGGCGGACAGTGAAGTGCTGCAGGTTAGGTGGCAGGCAGAGGGGAGGTAGGGGGTAGTATCAGAAAAGGAGAGAAATAAATTTAAAAAAAAATAAATAAAAAAGGATTGGGTGTGGTGGTGGAATGACACCTGTGTAGTGTTGGAATGGGAGCAGAGAAGGGGCTGGATGGGTGAGGACAGCAGCTAACAAAGGTTGAGGCTAGGAGAGTTACAGGAACGTAGGCTGTATTGCAGGGGAAGTTTCCACCTGCACAATTCAGAAAAGCTAGTGTTGATGGGAAGGATCCATATGGCACAGGCTGTGAAGCAGTCATTGAAATGATATCCTTTTTGGCAGCATGTTCAGCAACAGGGTGGTCCACTTGTTTCTTGGCCACAGTTTGTCGGTGGCCATTCACGCGGACAGACAGCTTGTTGGTTGTCATGCCTACATAGAATGCAGCCAGTGGTTGCAGCTTAGCTTGTGGACCACATGACTGGTTTCACAGGTAGCCCTGCCTTTGATGGATAGGTGATGTTAGTGACCAGACTGGAATCGGTGGTGGTGGGAGAATGTATTAGAGAGGAATGAGCCATGAGGTAAGGGATTGGGTGCAGGGGTTGTGTAAGGAGGACGAGTATATTGTGTAGGTTTGGTGGACGGCGGAATACCACTGTGGGAGGGCTGGAAAGGATAGTGGGCAGGACATTTCTCATTTCAGGGTGCAGCGATAGGTAATCAAAACTGTGGTGAAGAATGTAATTCAGTTGCTCCAGTTCTGCGTGGTACTGAGTTACGAGGGGGAATGCTCCTCTGTGGCCGGATGGTGGGATTTTGGGAGGTGGTGGGAGACTGGAAAGATAAGGCACAGGAGATTTGTTTTTGTACAAGGTTGGGAGGATAATTATGGTCAGTGAAGGCTTCAGCGAGAGGGACTGCTCGTCACTGCAGATGCGACGACCACCGGTGGCTAGGCTCCACAGAAGTGACTTCTTGACGTGGAATGGGTGGCAGCTGTCAAAGTGGAGGTATTGCTACTCAGGCCCATCCCACAACCTCTCCCCAGAGTCCATTTCTCTACCCCTACCACTCCTGCACTCCTACCTTCTACATGCTTCCTAAAGTCCATAAACCTAACCACCCAAGATGCCCCATTCTGGTCGATTACTGTGCCCCCACTGACAGAATCTCTGCTCTCATAGACCAACACCTTCAACCTATTAACCGGAACCTACCTTCCTATATAAAAGATACCAACCATTTCCTCCACCGACTCTCCACAGTTCCTGTCCCTTTATCACACGGTGTTCTGCTCATCACTATTGATGCCACCTCCCTGTACACTAACATTCCTAATGCTCATGGCCTTACCGCTATTGAACACTACCTTTCCCAACACCCGGCTGTTTCAAAACCAACAACCTCCTTCCTAGTCACCATGACCAACTATATCCTCACCCACAATTACTTCTCCTTTGAAGGCAGGAAATAACTAGTAGTGTTGTGTGGTACTCTTTGCCATGAAGCATACAGCAGCTTGTGGAGTACGTATTCAGATGTAGATGTGTACAGATGTGATCAAAAGTATCCGGACACCCCCCAAAACATACTTTTTCATATTATACACATTGTGCTACCACCTACTGCCAGGTACTCCATATCAGTGACATGAGTAGTCATTAGACATCATGGGAGAGCAGAATGGGGCACTCCGTGGAACTCACGGACTTCTAATGTGGTCACGTGATTGGGTGTCACTTGTGTCATGTGTCTGTATGCGAGATTTCCACACTACTAAACATCCCTAATTCCACTGTTTTTGATGTGATAATGAAGTGGAAACGTGAAGGGATGCTTACTGCACAAAAGCTTACAGTCTGTCCTCTTCTGTTGACTGAGAGTGACCGCCGTCACTTGAAGAGGGTTGTGATGTGTAGTAGGCAAACATCTATCCAGACCATCACACAGGAATTCCAAACTGGATTTCATGGTCGAGTGGGTGCTAATAAGCCACACAGCATGCCAGTAAATACTAAATGATGCCTCACTTGGTGTAAGGAGCCTAAACATTGGACAATTGAACCATGGAAAAACATTGTGTGGAGTGACGAATCACGGTACACAATGTTGCGATCCGATGGCAGGGTGTGGGTATGGCAAATGCCCGGTGAATGTCATCTGCCTGCATGTGTAGTGCCAACAGTAAAATTCAGATATGGTGGTGGTATGGTGTGGTTGTGTTTTCCATGGAGGGGACTTGCATCCTTTGTTGTTTTGCATGGCACTATCACAGCACAGACTGAAGGATTTTACAAATCCGATATTAATGAAGTTTCAACTCTTGAAACTGCTTGTTTTCTGAATTAGATGCAACTCATTTTTCTAGCACAAATTACTTTAATTTCAAGAGTTATCCATTCCATATCATTGTTTTTGTTTATCCTTGGCATCCAGTGTGAGTTTGGATATCACTTCTCATTCATTTAATTTGAAAGTACTGATGAAGGGAGCATGGATTCATAAAATTTGTGCAGGTAAATTGTTACTTAACTTCTGTTCTTATATTTAAAAACCATTCCCAGTAGCAAGTTGCATGTCAAATACTATAGACAATTTGCAAGTGACCACTCATTCTGGCTGACAGGTTGTGATCATGCCCTTATGAAGAGTCAAGCATAAATTTCAGGACAGATGGGAGACCACATGTGTATGGTGATTGGTCAGCTTTATCTTGATGATGAATATTTCACCAGTGTTGCGCCTGAAGTGTGTGACACTGGTTGGATGTACAGAGCAGACATTACAGTTATGTCTTTCACTGTCTTTTGTTTAGATCCCAGACAATACATAAGTGTCATATTAGATTTGTAATTGTCTCCTGTAACATGGTGCTGTATCTCATTCTCTACTTCATTGCCACTGGACTTGAATTGCCTTCTCAACTTCCAAAACATTTTAAAATCTACTTACATTGTTCATACAAAAATGTATTAACTTTTCCCATTTTTTGTATAATTATAGTGTATCTATTAGTAAGTACAAAATTAAACCAATAGAATTATTACTTTCTTCTACTCACACTGTGTTGTGTGTATGGATTCAGCACAAACAGCCACATGACCTGTTTTGTTCTCTATTATTATCTTCATGTCCAGAGTGTATTGGCAGACTATTACGAAAAACTGCATTTCTCACTGAAAAAGAAATGCCTTACAAGTCAAATTAATGATTCCACCATGCTGAAATGCAATTTTTACCATCATTTTGCAAACTGCTGTTGGTTTTGAGAAGTGCACGTAGTTTGTATTTGAATACTAGAACCAGTATAGTATACTGACCTTTTCAGTCTAGGAGATTGTGGACAATAGACTGGCAAGTGAGTACAGAATTTCAGAATTGGATCCTGTATAGTATGTTAACTTGTTTTAGTGTAACTGCCCACCCCCCTCTCTCTGTTGTAATGTTTGTAATGGCAACATTCCCTTGTATACCAGTTACTTGATTACATAATTATGTTCCAGTGAGAGCCACGAACTGAAGACAGATCAAGTAGAGTGGGTCAAAGAAACCACAGACATGGTTTACAATCTCTTGGCAGAAACACCACCAGATGGTCCTTCATTTGTGAGGGCAGTGAAACATATACTTAAGGTATGTAGGTTTGTTTTTATTAAGAAAAGAATAATTTTAAAAATTTCAGGCTAAATAAAGTAAAAATAAAAGTCCCTTGTTTCAGGTGGCAGCAGTGTAATAAATGTAACCAAAAAATTATCTTAAACATTAGATTTCAGAACAAGAGATTTCATCATCTAGCAAAAGAAATGGAATTAGACAATTATGTATTATAATGTAGTTTTTTATTTTTCCCTTTCACCTGCATTTTCCGTTCTTTGTTTTTGTTCTTCTTCAGTTATTTCCTTCTTCGCCAACTCCATTTTTTTGCTTATTATTTCCATTATCTAAAACTGACCACTTACATCATTTAAACTATATTGGGCTCCTCTTTCTGTATCCTCACATAGAAACTGCCTTATCAGATTTTCTAATGTTGTCTGTTAGCAGGGTTCAATTGTTGGATTCCCTCTCATCCTGTCCCATTATTTATCCTGTGACATAGATTATTGGGTAACTTCTGTAAGTTTTTGGGTAATTCTGTTTCTTCTGCGTGTTTACTCTTTTTTTTCTAGATGAAGGGTCCAGTTATTTAATAAACTCTCCTTCTTGCCACCATTTTTGAATGCACATTATTCTGTTATAACATTCTAACAACAATTTTTTTTTGCTTCACTTGGTGTTTCGTTATTATGTGTTTCAATATGTGCTGACTAAATTTTCAGCAATGTGTGTGTGTGTGTGTGTGTGTGTGTGTGTGTGTGTGTGTGTGTGTGTGTGTGTGTGTGTGTGTGTGTGTGTGAGCGCGCGCGCGCGCACCCCCATGTGTGGTGTGAGAGAGAGAGAGAGAGAGAGAGGGAGTCATACTCAGATAAAATATAAAATACAGTAACCTTTATCTTTTAATTTTATTTACAGTTCCAATGTAGCAAATAGCTATGTTGCTGTGTATAAGTTAATAATTTAAATACAATCACAAAATTTAATGGTATCACATACAGTTGTGTGTATATATAACTTTACTTTGTACGACTGAATAATTTGCTACAATGGAACTGTAAATAAAACTAAAAGATCAGTGTTACTGTATGTTATCTGAGTATGATGAAATATGATAATCAAATGCAGAAGATAAACATTTCTATATCCTGTTCTTAGAAAGACTACAACTATGTCCATATATATATGAGCAAATCAGATACACAAAATATTGCACTGCATAAGGAAACTAGGGTAGCTGAAGACAAAAGCTGGATGGACAGGAAAGTAAGCAAACAGAAGAAAATCAAGCTTGCAATATATCCAAAAAGGAAAGTTTGCAATTATTGTGTGCTGCCGCTTTAGACTTATGGCAGTGAGACATGGACCTTTATTGAGTAAACAATTCAGAAATTGATAGTTATTCAGTGAACACTGGAGCATCGCATGTTGGGAATTGGTAGGAGAGACAGGGAACAAACAAATTAATCAGAGAATGGGCTGGTGTAGTAGATGTAATTATGACTATAATCAGGTGCAGCTCACTGTTCAGGGATTTGAGGCAGAGCTGCCCCAAAACAGATATTAACATGTATTTATCAGTAATGTAGTACAGGATTTAAATTGTCATGGCACATTTCAAACATTTCACACAGGAATGTTGGAAATGAGTGTTTTTGGGGATGTTTATATTGATTGATGTTTTTTTTGAATGGGGCCGGCCGCAGTGGTCTCGCGGTTCTAGGCGCGCAGTCCGGAACCGCGCGACTGCTACAGTCGCAGGTTCGAATCCTGCCTCGGGCATGGATTTGTGTGATGTCCTTAGGTTAGTTAGGTTTAAGTAGTTCTAAGTTCTAGGGGACTGATGACCACAGCTGTTAAGTCCCATAGTGCTCAGAGCCAATTTTTGAATGGGTAGTAGCTGATCTTAAGATTGCAGCTTGAAATGCCAATTACCTCTATGCAGTAGAGGCGTGGGGGCTTGAGACAATGAAAAATGTCATTTAGTATGATGCACTTCAAAGGAATTATGGGCAAAGTTTAAACTGATTATAATTTGTGCTCTAGAAAGTATATGTCGAGTATGTGAATTAAGGCCGGAAAAGAACCATCGTGGTTTAACAGCAAAATTTGGCAAATGCTGAGAAGCCAGAGATTTTTGTGCTCTCATATTAAAAAAGAATATGAAAAGGTTGATGGGCAAAAGATAGTAGAAATTTGTGTGACTGTTAAAAGGACAATGTGTGAAGTATGCAACAAGTTCCACCATACTGCCTTACTGAAGGACCTTGCCAACTACCCAAGAAAATTCTGGTCTTTTGTAAAATCAATTAGTGGGTCGAAGGCTTCTGTCTAGTCGCTCATCATCCAGTCTGGTGTGGCAATAGAAAACAGCAAAACGATAGCTGATGTTTCAAATTTCACATTTACAAAATCATTCCTGTAAGAGGATCGCATAGATATACCATTGTTTGCCCGTTGCACAGACTGCCATATGAAGAACATTTAAAAAGGCATCCCTGGCACTGAGAAGCAATGCAAATGGGAATTCCAGTAGCATAGACAATATTCTATTTGTGAAGCACTATTGAGAAAATTTAAAGAAGAGGCATTTGTAGTTGGTTGCAGAACAATTCAACTGCTGTCAACATACATTTCATGGAAGAAATGTGAAGACGGGATAGAGAAATTAGAGCTCATACAGAGGCATATAGCAGTCTTTTTCCCTTGCTCCATTTGTGACTGGAATAGGAAAGGAGATGTCTAGTAGAGGTACATGTACCCTCTGCCATACACCATAGGGTGAGTTGCGGAGTATGTATGTAGATGTAGATACTCTGCATTAAAAATCTCTCCAAGATGCATCTTTTAGTTTGATTTGTTGTGATAGGGTGTTACGAAATGTGACATCAGCAGATAAATATGCTACTTGTAGATCTTACCTTGGAGTTAGCTTTTTGTGTTGTTTAATAGTTGATTATGAAATGGGAAGGAGATGCAACAGTATGTATACTTCTTGCTAGAATGTGATATTGTGGCAAAATTTTAACTACCAGTAATTGACTGGAAGGGAAAGAGATGAAGTGGCATAAAGTTAGTTATCACCAGACTTTGCACCATCATCATCATTTAAATTCCAAACCTTCCCTTGTTGTTTCACTGAGTGGAGAGCATGTGGCACAGTTAATGGTGATCCGTCTTATGTGTCATTTACACTTAATAGATATAATTAGGACACAGGTGTCATACTATGTGAAGCAAGGTGCCATTGTGCACAAAGGAAAAAAAAACCTTTATAATTAGAAGGCTAAACTTACCCTCGTAGTTTTCCATCTGAAAATTCCATATGGCTTTTTATTAAGAGTTTTAATTCTCCGAAAACAGTTCTTGCATTATTTGGCACATGTGTGTTTGCTTCTGCATGTGCTACTTCTAACATTACACTAATAGTCTCATTCAACTTCTTCACATTCTATTAGACAATATTTTAATACACAGTATTCCCAGAATCTCCAAACTGTTACTTACAAGCCTGACATGATGTTTTTACACGACAGTCATAATGTGCCAATCTTCTCATATAGTATCACAAATTTCTTCCATTACTTATTGTAAGTTATGCATAAAAAAGTTGCAGACATTGTAAGTGACAATAACTGCAGCACATTTTACAGTTAATCACTGCTTAGGAAGCAATGGCAGAGTATAGTGTTATTGTACAATCCATGCCCAGAAACTAAGTTCTGACAGTGTTAACGGATGTCAACCCTGGAACATATATGCAGAAGAAATTAGAAAGAATTAGTAGTTTTCATCTGGTACTCTCTCAATACTGTGAATGTAGTTATTTAGGACAAACTCACAAGAGAGAGAAAAGTTTTTACACACTGTGCCATCAATTGCAAAGCATATTCTATGAAAAGTTTCTTTTTCAATCTGTAGCAGAGTCTGGCAGTACCCATTTGTATATAATATGACATGGAAGGAGTGAAAATCGTGAGTGAGAGAGTAACCGGATGATGATGTAGACTATTGAGTGAAATCTGACTCACTGTGCTGTGTCGCATGATGACTGTTTATGTCAAAACTGAATGAAAGTGGCTGACATGCCATTGAATTGAATACATTCTTCTAGTAGACATCCAACACAGTTGACAAATTGTCAGCCAGAAGCTCAGTTTTTTCAGAGTATACACAAGAGGTGCACTTAAGCACCGGACATCTGAACACAAAATAAAATTCCTCTGGGGCATTGACATTATATTGGTGATACCATTATGCAGTTGGCCATATTCTGTTGACAAATTGAGAATGCCACGTGTCAGTTGAGTGGTGAAGGAACTCATACAGTGTTGTGGATCATCCCGGTGGAGCAAGGTTGAATAAAAAAAGGTTGCAAGAAAAATCAGGTGCACTACCTTTAAGAATTGAGACATTTCCCTCATCACTTTTATATAATTGTAATACTGAAACACTGTGCTAAAAGCTTTGGTTGGCAACTGGAGACAGGCAATGTTGAAAGCACTGTGTTATTGGATAACAAGGCACAGTACTACACAGTTCAGTGGAGATAATATTGTTAGATGTAGTTTTAGGTTGTGAGTTCTTCAGTTCCCACAGTTCACCTATATGGTCCATTCTTTCTTCAAGTAAGAAAGTTTGTAGATCAACAGTGTTTTAATAGCAGTGAACTACAGGTAATTGTAAATCTAAAGTCTGCCCTGTAGTTGCTGGGCTTAAACGGGTTTCTTTTATGTTTTCTGCCTCTGACAGTTTGTTCAAGCTTACTTTGGCCGCATTTATCGCAAATCTGTTGTCCAACGCAAAGCGCCAAGCGACTGGAAAATAGCACAAGTGACTCTTGTGTATAAGAAGGGTAAAAGATATACTTAACATTGGTTTGCTGCAGAATTCTAGAGCATATTCTGAGTTTGAAAATCAGCATGGCTTTAGAAAGCATAACTCGTGTAAAACCCAGCTTGCTCTTTTCTCACATGATATACTGTGAACCAAGCATGAAGGGCAACAGGCAGATTCCATATTTCTAGATTTCTGAAAATCATTTGCCATGGTACTCCACTGTTGACTATTAACAAAGATACATGCATATGGAGTAGGCTGCTGGATATTGACGCTCTCTGACTACATAAGTAATGGAACCCAGTATGTTGTCCTTGATGGCGAGTGTTCAACGGAGACAGGGGTAACATCAGAAGTGCCCCAGGGAAGTGTGATAGGACTGTTGCTATTTTCTATATACATAAATGATCTGGCAGACAGGGTGGGCAGCAGTCTGCAGTTGTTCACTGATGGTGCTGTGGTGTACAGGAAGGTGTTGAAGATAAGTGACTGTAGGCCGATACAAGGTGACGTAGACAAAATTTTTAGTTGGTGAGATGAATGGCAGCTGGCTCTCAATGTAGAAAAATGTAAGTTACTGTGGATGAGTAGGAAAAACAAACCCTTAATGTATGGATACAGCATTAGTAGTGTCCTGCTTGACACAGTCACGTTGTTTAAATATTCTGAAGTGATCTGAAATGGAACGAGCATGTGAGAATTGTGTTAGGGAGGCAAATGGTTGACTTTGCTTTATTGGGAGAATTTTAGGAAAGTGCAGTTCATCTGGAAAGGAGATTGCTTATAAGACACTATTACAACCTATTCCTGAGTAGTGCTCGAGTGTTTGGGATCTACACCAGGTAAGATTGAAAGCAATTCAGCAATTCGAAGCAATTGAGAAGTGAGCTGCTAAATTTGTTACTGGCAGGTTCGATCAGCATGCAAGTGTTATGGATATGCTTTGGAAGCTCACTTGGAAATCCTTGGAGGGAAGAAGACATTAATTGTGAAGAACACTACTGAGAAAGTTTGGAGAACTGGCATTTGAAGCTGACTTCAGAATGATCCTACTGCTGCCAATATACATTTCGCATAGGGACCATGAAGATAAGATACGAGAAATTAGGTCTCATATATAGGCATACAGATAGTTATTTTTCCCTCCCTATACCTGTGAAGGAAACAGAAAGGAAATGACTAGTTGTGGTATAGGATACCCTCCACCATGCACTGTGCAGTGGCTTGCGGAGTATGTATGTAGATGTAGATATAGATGTAGCTGTTGATTATTATATCACTTGCCTCTAGCAAAAGGAAAAAAGAAATGTAACAGTATTATTATTCCTATACAAGTGTTATGTGGATTTCTAATGAAAATATCATAGTTATTCAAGAAAGGACGAGTTTCTGTGACATTTCTAAGGAAACTAGATGAGATTTACTTATTATTGGCATTTTGGTTGCCATGGTCGTCAGCCCAAAGACTGGATTGATGTAGCTCTCTGTGTTAATCTGTCCTGTGCACACCTCTTCATTTCTGCATAACCGCTGCAATCTACATCCATTTGAACTTCCTTACTGTATTTGAATATTAGTCTTCCTTTACAGTTTTCAACCCCCTCATTTCCCTCCATTGCCAAACTGACGATTCCTTGATGCTGCAAGGTATGCCCTACCAACCAATCTTCTCCTTTAGTTAAGTTGTGCCATGAACTTCTTTTCTTCCCTGTTTGATTCAGTACCTTCTCATTAGCTTTCAATCTATCTGTCTAATGTTCAGCATTTGTCTGTAACATACATTTCAAAAGCATCTATTCTTGTCTGAACTGTTTATCATCCACACTTCAGTTCCATATAAGGGTTCCAACAGTCCCATCCCCACAGTCCAGTCGACAAGAAAATATTACAATGATGTAATCAAAGCTTTCACATTTAATTGTCACAGCTATATGACAGGTAAATGTACAACTGTATGTGATAGGAAGCAACATTGTAGAATTTCATCGTAAGGAATGGTTTTCATCTTAAGTATTGGTTGTTACTGTAACAAAAAATCATTTTAATATTCATCTTAATTTTTCAAAGAATCTGTGCCACAACTTATTGTTTTAAATTTTTGGAAACTGGCTAAAGAGAGTTACTTTTAAATAGACACTGATTTCAGTAATGAGATTTCATTGCTTTTCATAGCTTTAGAATTATATATAAAAAAAATGGCATTCATGTTATGCATGATGTTCACAGTGACCAATTCAACAAATGAAACTCCACTTCATCTTACATGAAAGCAAGTCCAAGACCAACTTATCATACTTGAATACTGATCAAAGAGTATGTTGTATGAAAATCAAACAAAGATAGGACAAATCATCGGTGCTGAGCACCGGCGATATATTTTTAACTGCAAGCCTGAGTTAACATTCACAAAGAAAACAATATTCAGGACATAAACAAAATTTACAGTAATAGAATCATTATATATTTTTGAACATAAATTTGGAATCTAATTTTTGCAACTAAATAATGCAAAATGCTGAAATATCTGCCAGTTACTGATGAAAGAAACAACTGGCATTTTTAGGATAGTTGACATTCTTAGAAGTCAAAGATGAAAATGGATTTCAAAAATATGACAGAAAATATTGAAAAGAATGAAATTTCAACTGAAAGTTCCCAAACAATATTCTGATCCCAAAAGCTCCATTTTTGAACATCAGATTTGTAGTTTTTGAAAAAACATATTTG